>NW_028317937.1:1112500-1263750 GCF_062004578.1 Staurois parvus
AAGACATATTCAAATTGTTAATCTGCATGAACCTAAATGCGACAATAGCTGATAAAGGATGACACTTTTTTCACATTTTTTGCTACTTCTGCAGGCGATGACAATATTAAATAATAGCAATACAATATAATAATAACAACAACAATGACAACAAAAATAATACAACAAAATAATAATAATGATAATAATAATAATAATCATATAGAAGAATGAACATATAGTTGTTGCCTGAAAAGTAATAAACCATGCAGGCAAAAAAATCTATTCTATAAAAGATATAATACATCACACAGCTTATTGGTAAGTTCATATTTCCTCTTCTTTATACACATACTGCATGGTAGAATACCTATGACTAGTATTCATTTAAGCACTGTTTATGCAAATATTATTAATATGTTTTACTCACCATAATGAGGGATACTCAGCACCAGTACAAAAACAGAAAAGAGTCTGGCTGCGGTCATGTTGGACTTTAATGATTCCGTATATTTTCTCCCAAGTATATAAGGAGGTAAACCCCCCCAACAGCTACCTAATTTAACACCTCCTGTGCTGACTTCACATTATCCACTATGTAAACAGGAAACATACAAAACAATGGTATATCAGTCAGGAGTGATGGTGAGAGTATACAATGAAGCCAGCAAAGTTCATCCTAAGTGCACTTCTTTAACCTTTCCTGAACTAGCACAAAACAGAAGGAAACCAGTAAAATATTTCCAGGAAAATACAGGAAAAAACACTAATGTATCTGAGAAACTATATCAGAAATAAACATATATGGTCTAAATACACATCAGTATTGATATATTCTGTTCGAACAAGGGAAAATGTTAAGTTGTAATATATGTACAGTGCCTTGTGAAAATATTCATACCCCTTGAAATTTTCCACATTTTGTCATGTTACAACCAGAAACATAAATGTATTTTATTGGGATTTTATGTGATGGACCAACACAAAGTGGCATATAATTGTGAAGTGGAAGGAAAATGATAAATGCTTTTTTACAAATAAATATCTGAAAAGTGTGGCGTGCATTTGTATTCAGTCCCCTTTACTCTGATACCCCTAACTAAAATCTTGTAGAACTAATTGCCTTCAGAAGTCACCTAATTAGTAAATAGAGTCCCCTTGTGTGTAATTTAATCTCCATATAAATACAGCTGTTCTGTGAAGCCCTCAGAGGTTTGTTAGAGAACATTAGTGAACAAACAGCATCATGAAGGCCAAGGAACACACCAGACAGGTCAGGGATAAAGTTGTGGAGAAGTTTAAAGCAGGTTAGGTTATAAAAAAATATCCCAAGCTTTGAACATCTCACAGAGCACTGTTAAATCCATCATCTAAAAATGGAAAGAGTACGGCACAACTGCAAACCTACTGACATGGCCGTCCACCTAAACTGACAGGCCGGGCAAGGAGAGCATTAATCAGAGAAGCAGCCAAAAGGACCATAGTAACTCTGCAGGAGCTGCAGAGATCCACAGCTCAGGTGGTAGAATCTGTCCACAGGACAATTATTAGTCGTGCACTCCAAAAATCTGGCCTTTTTGGAAGAGTGTCAAAAATAAAGCCATTGTTGAAAGAAAGCCATAAGAAGTCCCGTTTGCACTTTGTGAAAAGCCACGTGGGGGACACAACAAACATGTGGAAGAAGGTGCTCCGGTCAGATGAGACCAAAATGTAACTATTTTGCCTAAAAGCAAAACGCTATGTGTGGGGAAAACTAACAATGCACATCACCCTGAACACACCATCCCCACCGTGAAACATGGTGATGGCAGCATCATGTTGTGGAGATGCTTTCAGCAGGGACAGGGAAGCTTGTCAGAGTTGATGGGAAGATGGATGGAGCCAAATAAAGGGCAATCTTAGAAGAAAACCTGTTAGAGTCTGCAAAACACTTGAGCCTGGGGCAGAGGTTCACCTTCCAGCAGGACAACAACTCTAAACATACAACCATAGCTACAATGGAATGGTATAGATCAAATCATATTCATGTGCTAGGATTGGCCCAGTCAAAGTCCAGACCTAAATCCAATTGAGAATTTGTGGCAAGACTTGAAAATTGCTGTTCACAGATGCTCTCCATCCAATCTGACAGAGCTTGAGCTATTTTGCAAAGAAGAATAGGCAAAAATGTCACTCTCTAGATGTACAAAGCTGGTAGAGACATCCCCAAAAAGATTTGCAGCTGTAATTGCAGCAAAAGGTGGTTCTACAAAGGACTTACTCAGGGGGGCTGAAATGCACGCCAGACTTTTCCGATATTTATTTGTAAAAAATTTTGAAAACCATTTATTATTTTCTTATTACTTCACATTTATGTGCCACTTTGTGTTGCTCTATCACATAAAATCCCAATAAAATACATTTACGTTTTTGGTTGTAACATGATAAAATGTGGAAAAGTTCAAGGGGTGTGCCACAGGCACATTAACCTCCCTGGCGGTATGATCATGTCAGGAATTTTGTGCTGAAAGCGGTACCATTTTTTTGCATGGAAATATGTAGTTTTTAATTGTAGGCTGTAATTTTTAGGAATAACTCACTGAAATCTATCCGAAAAAGAGTCTATTAAACATTCCGGATATGATAAAACTTGAAACACGAAATCATAAATTATAATTTAATAAATAATCATAAAAAATAATAATATAATAATAATAAATTTAATTCAATAATATAATCAAACCAAAAACACTGAAATTTGAAATACAGAGGCAAATTCGCACATCGCTGAGCAAAGTCGCAAAATCGTTTTCAGTGTCTGATGACGAATTTCCCCACAAATCATTATCACTCAATTCTGCAAGTGGTTCTGATTTACTATCGCTGTTCTAAAACCGCTTTTGATGTAAAGGGATGCTTTTTGGCCGCCATGGACTTTTCTAAGTTTCCAGGCAGAAAGAACAGTCAAAATGCAGGCAGGACACAGGACAAAGCAGTGGGGACAAAATGTATGTGAAATGCAGTGAAAAAGCAATGACAGCAAAAATGTCATTTTTTAAAAATTTCAAATTTCCCGCCGGTTCCGCCGCCCAAACGTTCCGACGTCACGGGGACCGGAACACGGAAGTCAGATGCCGGCATCCGCCGGAGGAGATGGACGGGGATGCTGCAGGGGACACATCGTGGGAGCGAAGGACAAGGTAAGTGCTGCAGGGACCCCCAGAGAACGCTGCATAGTAAGCCCGAGTGTAGCTCGGGGTTACCGTTCTTGGTATAGAAATTCTACCCCGAGCTACACTCGAGAAAACCTCCAAGGAGGTTAAAGTGTTACTAAACCCAGGACCTTGCATACACTATATCTGGTCTCCCTCAGTACAGTAAATATAAACTGCTAAATACCTTTTCTCATCAGCAGTTAGAGCAGTCTTGTGCAGGGGCGGACTGACCATTTGGAAACTCGGGCACTGCCCGAGGGCCCGGGGTCAGAAGGGGGCCCCATGAGATGCCCCTGGTACCTTTTTCATAGGCTTTTTTGAGTTTGGGCAAGGACACAGGGGCCCCATGATCTCTTATTGCCCGGGGGCCCCATGAGTTGTCAGTCCACCCCTGGTCTTGTGACTTCTATTAGTGCCCAACAGAGCACTGGTTAAACATTGTAGGAGAAGTCTTCATTCTCCCCTGATTGTCCTATGAAGCTGCATAATGCCTGACCTCTGTCTGGACAGCGCTGATCGACCCTGTGCTGATCACATACACTCTCCCAAGAAAAAAAAACTCTCTAGCAATACACCAAACTGCGCATGTGCAGGTTGCCTCAAGGCTCTGTGCTATTAGCAGATGGATTGGGAACTGTGGAAGAAGAGGAGGATCAGAGAAGACAGGATCAAACAGCCTTTTTTCACAATACAGAGGATTAACCCCTTAGGTTCCACAGTGAGTATAACAAGCACGCTTAAAGGGAAACAAAGCAGCGCTGATCTAAGCGTAGTAAATCACGTAAACCATCTATTAAAATATAAAAAAGCCACTCATAAAAAGAGCTTTGCGGCTCACATATCACATGTAAAGCATCCCCTGTAGATGAAAGTGTACTCCGGGCTGCTGTGGGGGCCATGATCCATGGCACACTCAGCTGCACTGGTGGTTCCCAGGGCTCCAAGACGCTGAAGGATCTGAGACCGACAGTCATGACATCACCGGAAGTTGAGGGTCAGGCCAGCTGATTTTCACATGTTCAGATCATGCTTGCTCCTTTCTCTAACACATGAATATGCTTTGATCTAAACCATTCCATTGTAGCTCTGGCTGTATGTTTAGGGTCGTTGTCCTGCTGGAAGGTGAACCTCCACCCCAGTCTCAAGTCTTTTGCAGACTCTAACAGGTTTTCTTCTAAGATTGCCCTGTATTTGGCTCCATCCATCTTCCCATCAACTCTGACCAGCTTCCCTGTCCCTGCTGAAGAAAAGCATCCCCACAACATGATGCTGCCATCACCATGTTTCATGGTGGGGATGGTGTTTAGGGTGATGTGCAGTGTTAGTTTTCCGCCTTATTTATTTGTAAAAAGTTTAAAAACCATTTATCATTTCCCTTCCCCTTCATAATTATCTGCCACTTTGTATTGGTCTAACACAGTGGTCGGCAAGCCGCGGCTCGCGAGCCACATGCGGCTCTTTACACGCTTTAATGCGGCTCTTGTGTGCCGGGCGCCCGCTCCCCTCCCTCCTCTCGGGCGGCAGGGACTCTGCAGCATGATCCAAAAAAAAAACAGCCAGGGCAGCGCGCTCAAATGCAATGATTGGCCAGTCTCGCTGCCACTCACATCCTGATAGCCAGTGATTGGCTGTCAGGATGTGTGTAGGCGGGGCAGCGTGACGAACGTGAGACTCACAGTCCGCCCTTAAGACCGGAACGGCGCGGGAACACGGCGAGAGGAACGCGCGGAGCAAAGGTAAGTGAATTGACACAGGGGGGACTTGGCTTACTACTTGCTACTTACTTACTACTACTATATGAGGGATGAATTAATATGGGGGATGAATTACTATGGGGGATGAATTACTATGGGGGATGAATTACTATAAGGGGGATGAATTACTATATGGGGGATGAATTACTATATGGGGGATGAATTACTATGGGGGATGAATTACTATATGGGGGATGAATTACTATATGGGGGATGAATTACTATGGGGGATTAATTACTATATGGGGGATGAATTACTATGGGGGATGAATTACTATATGGGGGATGAATTACTATATGGGGGATGAATTACTATGGGGGAAGAATTACTATGGGGGATGAATTACTATGGGGGATGAATTACTATGGGGGATGAATTACTATATGGGGGATGAATTACTATATGGGGGATGAATTACTATGGGGGAAGAATTACTATATGGGGGATGAATTACTATGGGGGATGAATTACTATAAGGGGGATGAATTACTATATGGGGGATGAATTACTATATGGGGGATGAATTACTATGGGGGATTAATTACTATATGGGGGATGAATTACTATGGGGGATGAATTACTATATGGGGGATGAATTACTATAAAAACTTATTGAAACTAAAAACAGTGTACCATCCTATGTATTTTCAGTTTTAAAAATGTGGCTCTCAAAATAAATTTCAATTGGGGTTTTGGCGAGATGTGGCTCAGTTGAAAAAAAAGGTTGCCCACCACTGGTCTAACACATAAAATCCCAAAAAAATACATTCACATTTTTGGTTGTAACATGACAAAATGTGGAAAATTTCTAGGGGTAGGAATACTTTTTCAAGGCACTGTATGTCCCCACACATATGTAGACGCATATAGTGACACAAAACCCTGATTGTATTATATATATACAGTGGGGCAAAAAAGTATTTAGTCAGCCACCAATTGTGCATGTTCTCCCACTTAAAAAGATGAGAGAGGCCTGTAATTGGCATCATAGGTAGACCTCAACTATGAGAGACAAAATGAGAAAACAAATCCAGACAATCACATTGGCTGATTTGGAAAGAATTTATTTGCAAATTATGGTGGAAAATAAGTATTTGGTCACCTACAAACAAGCAAGATTTCTGGCTCTCACAGACCTGTACCTTCTTCTTTAAGAGGCTCCTCTGTCCTGCACTCATTATGTCAGGAATGGAGATCTTTTATTATGTATTGATGTCATACATATCCATCAGACTTATGTATAAAAGTATAAATATAAATAAATAAATACAAAACTCAACAGAAAGGAAACTAAAATGTCCCAACAGTCCCTGGGGAAAAAAAAACAAAAAAAAAAAAACTCAAACATAGCCTGAACGGCTCATAAATAAAAGTCCATAACCTGAAAGGAAAAAACGGAAACTATATACAATATTTACAGTACAAGGCCTTTATGGCCGAGACCACATGACTAAGAGCCTTTATGGCTCAGACAAAAACATAAACCATATGCAATTTCCATATTCAAACCTGCTGCTTACGGCCTATATGGCCTAAACTATATACAAAGGACCTAACCATACCATTATATACACCACAGGGGAGGGCTAAGGAACCCGCAGATCTTCCACATCTGACCCCTACAACCTACCATGCAAAAGGCTACCAAAAAGATCCGAACGCAAAAATCTAGGGAGTGCTGAAGGCAGAAACTAGGGACAGATCCCACCACCCGAGATCAACAGACCGCAGCAACAGGCTTGATGTTCCTCCACGCCTCCATCCAAGCTCTGCGTCGCAGCCTGTCTTTCTCAAGACCCCAAATTTTCCCCACCTCACCAAGGATGTCACTCGCCACCACCTGAACAGGGAGGACCTTCTGCCGAATGGAGACCTGACACCGTGCCATCCAAGTGTGATAACGGACAACTAAGCTGACTAAAAACAGGGTGTCCAAATTAAAACCCATGCGACTCTCGAATGCTCCGTACACCCACTCCGCATACGACATGCGATGGAGGAAAGGAACACCCAGAGCCCCTCCCACCTGTTTATACACCTCTACGTTAAAGGGGCACTGAAGCAAGAAGTGGTCCATAGTCTCCACTTCACCCCCACACTCCGACCTCGGACAACCACGGTCATCCGCAGGACGGTACTTCAGGTTACCCCTCACGTAGAGCCTGCCATGGAAGGCGAGCCAGGCCTGGTCCCGCAACTTCAGGGGGATCCGCTCCAGATTTATCAACCGCAAACCCTCCCTCATAACATGGCCCGGGCAATCTCTCAAGGCCAGCGGCGCATGGAAAGCAGATGCCACAATCCTCTCACCCAGGAGCCTCCTGGGGAGGGACCGGACCTCCTCCGCAGTCACATGCCACCGCCGGAGTAACTTCAGGCACGGGGCCACATAAGCCGGGAGCTTACCATGCTTGACCCGCAGGCTTCTCACTGGCCCGCCACTCTCCCAACTGTGCAGAAAGGGTCCAAACCAGAATCGGAACAGTCCTACCCATGCAGGCGGTCTCTCTGCCAGCATGTTACCAAAGTTATGTTTCAAGAACATCAGAGAGAAAAAGACCACCGGGTTGACCATACCTAGGCCACCCTCCCGCCTGGATGAGTAAGTCACGTCCCTCTTGACGAGGTTCAGCCGATTCCCCCATAACATCTGGAAGAAACAGCTATAGATCCTCGTATAGAGCGATTCTGGCAAGAGGCAAACGAAGCTGACGTACAAAAAGACTGGGAGCAGGAAAGTCTTGATCAAATCAACCCTTTCCCTCAAGGAGAGCCGCCACCCCTTCCAGCATCTCACTTTGACCTCGGCATCCGACAGCTTGGATTCCCAATTTTGCTTGCTGTAATCAGCAGAGCCAAAATTGATGCCCAACACTTTGATGTTCGGCTGAGGCACCGGGAAGGTGTCCGGGAGTGAGATGCTCTCACCCTCCCTACCCATCCAGAGAACTTCACATTTGTCCTGATTGACCTTGGAACCTGATGCCTCGGCATACTGATCCATTACTGAAACCACCTCCTGCGCCTCCTCCGGTCCAGAAATGAAAACAGAAACGTCATCAGCATAAGCCACAACTCTCAAAGGCGGATCTCCAGTGGCACCCACCAGCACCCCACTCACCGCCCCGCCATCTAGCCTCCTGACGAAGGGGTCGATGGCAAAGGCATAGAGCAAGGGACTCAGCGGGCACCCCTGGCGCACCCCAGATCCAACCTCAAAGGGCTGCCCAACCCAACCATTCACCAACATGAAGCTCTCCGCCCCTTGATACAATGTCTTCAACCAGCCGATGAACCTCCCCTCCAAACCATACCGGTCCAGGAGATGCCAGAGGTACTTGTGATCAACTCGATCAAAGGCCTTTGCCTGATCCACCGCCAGCAAGTATTTCCCCATCCTTCAGCCTTACATCGCTCCAGAGCCTCCCGGACAGCTAACACCGCTGTAAAGGTACTCCTGCCCTGGACCGAGCAATGCTGCTGACGAGAAAGCAAACTGTCTGCCACTGACGACAAGCGCCAGAACAAGATCTTCGCCAGAACCTTTCTATCGACATTGAGGAGGCTGATGGGGCGCCAGTTCTCAATAGCCGAAGGATATTTACCCTTTGACAGGAGAATAACTGCAGACTGTCTCATGGAAGGAGGGAGAGATCCCTCATCCAGACAGCTGTTATACACTTCCGCAAGACGAGGTGCCAGGCGGGATTTAAAAGCCTTAAAAATTCGGCAGTCAGACCGTCTGGCCCAGGAGTCTTTTTAATGGCCAGACTATCAATCGCTCTGGACACCTCTTCTGCAGTAATCTCCCCAGTCAAACTCGCCAGAGGGACATCACTGTCCAGACCAGGCGTGGATTCCAAAAAGCTCGACATCCCTGTCCGGTCAAGGTGTTTCTCACTCAGTAAATCCGCAAAAAAGGACCTGGAGACCTCCAGAATCCCTGACCTGGATTTAGTCAGGGACCCTGTACTATCCCTCAGAGCAGAGATTGTCTTAACTGCTGCACTCTGTTTGCAATTCTGGAAAGGGTCAGGCGAGTGGTATTTCCCATAATCCCTCTCCAGAACCAAAGAGGCACGCCGATCATACTGGAGTTTCCTAAGGAGAAGCTTCACCTCCGAGATTGCCCCCGAATCTCCACCGCTAGAAACAAGGCGGTCGAGCTTCCTCCGCAACCGCTGGTAGGCGTTATACTGTTTAAACTGCCGTCTCTTACCAACGGCCTTGAAAAACCTGCTGATCCGCACTTTGGTGAGCTCCCACCACTCAGACTTACTGCCGCAGAAATCCAGCACCGTCTCCTGCGCCTGAAAGAACTCCTCGAAAGATCGTCTCACCTCCTCGTCCTCCAGCAGAGATGAATTCATCCTCCAGATGCCCTTTCCTCTCAGCGGCGTGTCTGAAATATTCAAGGTGACAGATAGCATAAGGTGATCGGAAAACTCCACCGCCTGACACTCAGGTGCCGAGAAGGCAGAGTTCTCCCTCAAAAAAAACCTGTCTATCCTACTCTGGCTATTACCTCTCCTAAAGGTGAAACCCGTGCCGTCTGGGACACTTTGAATCCAAGCGTCAACCAGACCTGCCTCCCTGACTATAGCATTTAGAAAATTGCTATCATATCCCAGCCTGTCAGTGAAGCCTCTCCTGTCCTTGGGCCTAGTAATGGTGTTAAAATCACCTCCAAAGACTACCAGCCGGGATGTAAAGAGGTAAGGTTTAATCCTCGCAAAGAGGTTCTTCCTGTCCCACTTGGACTGTGGGCCATAGATATTAATGAGACGGAGCTCATGCCCCCTTACGAGAACATCCAGAATCAGACATCTTCCGATCTCTACCTCAATTATCCGCCGACACGTTACCATGCCGGTAAAAAGCACCGCAACTCCGCTGTAAAGCTCAGCCGCAAGAGACCAGTAGGAGGGCCCACGCCTCCACTCACGCTTGGCCAGATGGACATCAGCCAAGGTGGGCAACCTGGTCTCCTGCAAAAAGAAAATATCAGCTTCCATCCCACTGATCAAAAATAAGGCTGTTTCTCTAGCACTTACAGACTTCAGGCTGGCAACATTAATGGTTGCTACCTTTATCGGAGCGGGAACTGCCATTAAGATAATTGAGAGGGACGTTTCTTAATCCTCCTCTTGACTTTCTTGGCAGGGTCCCTCACCCTCTTAAGAGACCCCCCAGCATCCTCGTCCTCCATCGGGGAAGCGGGATCACCTGACCCCTCCTCCTCCCCCGACAAAGCCCCAAACCTATTCCCCAGGGCCACCTCCCCCGCCTCTAAAGAGGACACCGACCCTGCTGAGGACAAAACTGGCTTACTCCGCCTACCCACCAGGGACCACCCCTCCTCCACCTGAGCCCCTACTGGAGCAGAACCTTGGGACTCCCGGGACTCCCTACCGGGCCTCCTACTCCGCCGCAGCGGCAAGAGCAAGGGGGGAGCAGACACTGAGGGACTAGACCTAGCCTCAACCATCCCGGCCCCTTTAGCAGCCTCCCTCAGCTGTTTCTTAGTCCTGGGAGGAGGAACCGGCACACAAGGGGGAACAACAGGGGACTCCAAAGGGGTAGACAAAACAGGGGGGACAGAGACAGGAGGGGCCACAGAAACCTCCCCTTCCCTCACAAGGGCCGCCACAGCAACCGAAGCCGCTCTCTCCAATGCCGCCTCCGCCTCTTCAGCATCTATCCGATCCAACTCTGCTTCAAGCTCCCCCACCGGAAGGTTGTGGAGGGCCTCCGGGCACTGGTTGTATGAATGCCCGAGCTCCCCGCAGAGATTGCATCGAACAACATTGCAGTCCCTGGCCAGGTGTCCTATTTCCTGACACAGGGAACATCTAATGACGGGGCAGGTGGCCGCAAAATGCCCCTTGCCCCCACACCGGTGGCAGACCCTCGGCTGACCCGCATAAAAAATTATCAGGCGGTCCTTCCCTAGAAAAGCGTAAGAGGGAATGTGCTGGAGCACATTTCCAACCACCTTTAAGCGGACGGTGGTCGTCCACCCACCTGTCCATATTCCCCTCTCATCCTTGATCTTCCCAAGGGGCCCCATCACATCCCCATATCTACTTAGCCAGACCACAATATCTGATGCTGGGATGGATTCATTTCTCACCAGCACCGTTATTTTTTTAATCAGGGACTGGCGAGAGACGAGCCTCGGGGTTAGGCCCACCCACCTAGGGCTGGTGACAAAGGTGGCCTCATACCTCTGCCAAAAGAGGTCCAACAACTCTGGCCGCATGAAGGACACGTCATATTCTCCAGTACCAACTGGAGCAATAAATGCAAAAATATCCGCAGCACGGAAGCCCATTTCTAATATGCGGTCTATGACCTCTCTCCTGCTAAGGGGGGGCCCTCCCCTGACCATTTCAGCTGAACAACATTTCGCCTTGCGGCGGAAGTGGGTAGGTTACCTGCCCTTGCCCGGGCCGATCCCACTGACCCCTGACCTCCCCTAACTGCAGCAGAGTAACTGAGCCCCGATCTAGCCCCAGGGGCACTCAACATCAAGGGGGCATGACCAGGGGAAGCCGCCACACCAGCAGCAGCAACTGAAGGGGCAGATGCTGATGAGCCATGACCTGGGGGAGCCCGGGGCTGGGGACCACCCATACCAGCAGGAGAACCCACCTGAGCCGGACCCGCAGGAGCCTGGACCTGAGAACCTGGAGCCCCCTGAGGAGAAACCGGGGGACCTGCTGGTTGCACACCAGAGGCCACCATGCCCCCCAAAGGGGCGGGGCCCAGTGGGACCACCACCAGAGGGGAAACACCCTTAGCCAGGACTGTAGGGATAACCTGCACCTCAGACAATTTTGCAGGCATTATACCCGCTACCCCAGTGTCCAGAACCATCTCACCAACACAATCAGCAGAGTCCTTCTCTCCTTCCAGTGGCTCCCCTGCCTTTGCCAACACGTCCTTGGGGATGCGTTGCAGCATGACAAAGGCAGCATGCTCCTTCACCACCGGCTTAGCCGGCTTGTGGGGGATGACATCACTTTCAGCTTCTTCCTCAGAGTCCTCGGACGTAAACCTGAAGTCGGCTCCACGCAGCTCTGCAACCGCCTCTGCCAGGAACTGCAATCCGCCCACTATCTCCTCCTCCTCCACCTGGGTCCCCCAATCCACAGGCAGCTGCCCAGGGGGGAGGGACTCTGATGATCCTGCCACCACGCTGTCTTCCATTTTAGACGCCATTTCCTCTGAGGGTGCTGTGGGCTCAACCTGCCCCTGCTCGCCTTCCACCAGCAACTCCCCCGACAATTCCTCCACCGAAGAGGCCTCCTCCACCGGACCCCGCATCGCCGCAACACTGCGGCTTCTTGCAGCCTTAAATCTCGCTTCATTCAGATACTTTTCGCTTAGGACGCCGCTCTGGCGCTGCAGCGCCGCCACATACCTCCCCTGCTGTGACACACGAAGTTCCAGCGCCTCCAGGTCCGGTTTCATGGCCTGCTGCTTAGTAGACCATACACGGTCGTAGGATGACCGGAACTTCTTTAGCTCCAGAGTCAGCTTCTGGAGCTTGGCTTCCTCCTTGTCTATTAACCTGGCCCGAGCGGCCACACGGTCCCGGTAGGCAGAATAAACTTCCCCCTTCCTAGGGGCCATTCCCAGGTCCTCTACTGGTGGAAAAGAGAGGCCGGTACTAGGTCCCTCCAGGGCCTTCTCCCCGCTGGACCCAGGCCCAGGATCCCCCATCCTGCCTGGGCTGGGCAGGGCACTTTAGCCCCAGGCTTCTCGGGCCTTTCTGGAGCTCAGCAGACAAGTGCAACACACCCTCTCTCAGGAATGAATTCACCAATAATGGTGGGACTCAGCTGCCTTGTGATCTGCAGTACCAGGGCTGGCCAGCGGGTGCTCCCAGCAATCAGAGACTCAACCTTTCATCCAGCTAACACCTGGAACTGATGATACTGGTGTATTTAAGGGATGGCCAGACTTGCAGACTCTGCCTTGGTGTTGTGTTTGTCCTGGGCCCTGTATCTGTCCTGCATCCTGTTTCTGTTCCTTTGCTGACCCTGCCTGATCTGAACCGCTGCTGACTTCTCCTGCTCTGATCCCGGCTCGCTCCTGACCATCCCTCTGCCTGACCCTCTGTACCACGCTGCTTGCTACCTGTTCTGATCCCTGGCTTGTGACCCTGACCATCCCTCTGCCTGACCCTCTGTACTACGCTGCTAGCTACCTGCTGAACCTGGCCTGTGACCCCGACCCATCTCCGCTTGCTCCCCCTGTACCTACCTGCTCGCTGTCCAGCCAAATGACTAGATGCCTGGTGACCCGATGCCCGCTGTCCAGCCAGACGATCCAATGTCTGACCCAGTGCCAGCGGTCATGCCAGTTGACTCGAAGCCCACTGTCGTGCCTGGTGACTCGGTGCCCGCCGCTTCGCCTGGGGGTCCGAGACCTGTCGCTCCGCCTGGGGGTCCGGCGCCCGCCGCTCCGCCTGGGGGTCCGGCGCCCGCTGCCCCGCCTGGGGGCCCGAGACCTGTCGCTCCGCCTGAGGGCCCGAGACCTGTCGCTCCACCTGGGGGTCCGGCACCCGCCGCTCCGCCTGAGGGCCCGAGACCTGTCGCTCCGCCTGAGGGTCCGGCGCCCGCCGCTCCGCCTGAGGGCCCGAGACCTGTCACTCCGCCTGGGGGTCCGGCGCCCGCCGCTCCGCCTGAGGGCCCGAGACCTGTCGCTCCACCTGGGGGTCCGGCGCCCGCCGCTCCGCCTGAGGGCCCGAGACCTGTCGCTCCATCTGGGGGTGCGGCGCCCGCCGCTCCGCCTGGGGGCCCGATGCCTGTCGCCCCGCCTGGGGGCCCGGCGCCCGCCGCCCCGCCTGGGGGCCTGGCGCCCGCCTCTCCGCCTGGGGGCCCGGTGCCCGCCGCTCCGCCTGGGGGCCCGATGCCTGTCGCCCCGCCTGGGGGCCCGATGCCGGTCGCCCCGCCTGGGGACCCGATGCCTGTTGCCCCGCCCGGGGGCCCGGTGCCTGTTGCCCCGCCCGGGGGCCCGGTGCCTGCTGCTCCGCCCGGGGCCCGGTGCCTGCTGCTCCGCCCGGGGGCCCGGTGCCTGCTGCTCCGCCTGGTGGCCCGCTGCCTGCTGCTTCGCCTGGTAATCCGATGTGCCTCTGCCCGGAGTCCTGCCCGATGTGCCTCTGCCCGGAGTCCAGCCCGCTTTGCCTCTGCCCGGAGTCCAGCCCGATGTGCCTCTGCCCGGTGTGCCTCTGCCCGATGTGCCTCTGCCCGGTGTGCCTCTGCCCGGTGTGCCTCTGCCCGATGTGCCTCTGCCCGGTGTGCCTCTGCCCGATGTGCCTCTGCCCGGAGTCCAGCCCGATGTGCCGCTGCCCGGAGTCCTGCCCGGTGTGCCAGTCTTTGATATCCCGCCAGTTACCAGACCCGGGTGGTGGAACATTTTGCCCAGCTAGGACTGTTTGGAGCGTCCTGAGGCCGCTCCTTGAGGGGGGGGTACTGTCAGGAATGGACTGGCCAGCAATGGTGGGACTCACCTGCCTTTTGATCTGCAGTACCAGGGCTGGCCAGCAGGTGCTCCCAGCAATCAGAGACTCAACCTTTCAGCCAGCTAACACCTGGAACTGATGATACTGGTGTATTTAAGGGATGGCCAGACTTGCAGACTCTGCCTTGGTGTTGTGTTTGTCCTGGGCCCTGTATCTGTCCTGCATCCTGTTTCTGTTCCTTTGCCGACCCTGCCTGATCTGAACCGTTGCTGACTTCTCCTGCTCTGATCCCGGCTCGCTCCTGACCATCCCTCTGCCTGACCCTCTGTACCATGCTTCTTGCTACCTGTTCTGATCCCTGGCTTGTGACCCTGACCATCCCTCTGCCTGACCCTCTGTACTACGCTGCTAGCTACCTGCTGAACCTGGCCTGTGACCCCGACCCATCTCCGCTTGCTCCCCCTGTACCTACCTGCCCTATTGATATTGACCCGGCCTGCCTGACGACGCTTGCTTGTATGTACTGTTATCTGTGGGTGGTTGGTTTGGTTTGTTTGCACTGTATTATGTTTTAGTATTGCACTGCGTTTATGTTTGTATTGTTAGTGTTAATAAATTATATTGTTTATCACATATCTGAAGTCTGCGTTTCCCTGCGTCAGTCACACACCTCTGGTCACACCTGGGAGCCCTGACACATTACCTGTATCAATAGCACCTGTTTGAACTTGTTATCAGTATAAAAGACACCTGTCCACAACCTCAAACAGTCACACGCCAAACTCCACTATGGTGAAGACCAAAGAGCTGTTGAAGGACACCAGAAACAAAATTGTTGACCTGCAACAGGCTGGGAAGACTGAATCTGCAATAGGCAAGCAGCTTGGTGTGAACAAATCAACTGTGGGAGCAATAATTAGAAAATGGAAGACATACAACACCACTGATAATCTCCCTCGATCTGGGGCTCCACGAAAGATCTCATCCCGTGGGGTCAAAATGATCACAAGAATGGTGAGCAAAAATCCCAGGACCACACGGGGGGACCTAGTGAATGACCTGCAGAAAGCTGGGACCAACGTAACAAAGGCTACCATCAGTAACACACTACGCCGCCAGGGACTCAGATCCTGCAGTGCCAGACGTGTCCCCCTGCTTAAGCCAGTACATGTCCGGGCCCGTCTGAAGTTTGCTAGGAGCATTTGGATGATCCAGAAGAGGATTGGGAGAATGTCATATGGTCAGATGAAACCAAAATAGAACTGTTTGGTAGAAACACAACTCGCCATGTTTGGAGGAGAGAGAATGTGTAACGGACCACCTGACAGCACCTCTATCAGTCCCCTGATAGAGCCTCCCCAGAGTGCGGAGTCTAAGTACCGGAACACTTGTTCACCAGGGCCCCTGATGGTGGGGATGGACTATATTTATTTTATTTTTTTTATTATATTTTTTATTGATTCAATTTTTTCAAAATCTAACACAACACTAATACATAATCATCTAATACTCATTACAATCTTCATTTACCCTACCCTACCCTCCCATTACCCCCTCCCCCCCGCCACACTCTCCTTTTCTATTCTCTTCTTATTTCACTGATGCTCTATCTTCACCATTTATTATACCTCTTATCGCCCTATTCCTCCCTCTTCTCATTCTCTTTTTCCCTCTACCCAGTCAGTTCAACATATCTCCGTATAGTCCTATAATCACACCACCTTTCCCAGGTTTTTATACATTTTCCCATTTTATCTTCTCCACTGTGGTATAGTTCTTCTTTCATATATATATATTCTAACCTCTTTATCCATTCTTTAACTTTAGGTGTTCCTTGGGCTTTCCAAAATTTAGAGATCAATCCTCTTGCCACATTAATTAAATGAGGTACAATCGTGTTATTATTATTATTACGGTGAGATTCGTGCTATGAAATAAACACACCCATGGGTCCATTATTATACTTCTCCTACAATTTCTGATATTTGTTGTACTATCATCTGCCAAAATTCCTGTATTTTGGGACATTCCCCCCATATATGGGACATTGTACCCTTTATCCCACATCCCCTTCAACAAAGTAAGGAATTCTCTGGGTGATACTTATGAATTCTAGGCATGACATACCATCTTGTCAGGAGTTCATAGTTCAGCTCAACTGTATTCATATCAGTTGCCCCATGAACAATTCTAAATATATTCTTTTTCTGTTGCTCATTCAGCTATGTTTCCAGCTCATTTTCCCATTTGTCCATATATGGTAAGACTGGTTTAGATATTATAGTAAGTATCTTATACATACGTAAAGTGCAATGTTTTTGTGTTCATTCTAAACTCATCAAATGCTCTAATGGGTGCAAATTTTCAAGAGCTTTTATTGACTGTAGAAGTGCTGTAAAAAATTATTTAAGTTGATAATAACACCATTCATCCATCACAGAAAACATATCCCTTTTGTGTTTCAACTCCTGAGAAGAACATATTTCTCCCTTTTTCATAATATCCTTTAGAAATGCATTACTATCTTTTATCCACATTCCTGATATAGTACTCTCCCCTGGTGTGAAATATTTTGTTCCTACTAGTGGTATTAGTGGTGAATTATACCCCCTTCCTCTTTGTTTATGAATTAAATCCCATACCTTAAAGAAATTTCATATTAAATTGCTAGAATTTTCAGCAAACGTGTTGTGGAATCCATAAAATTTTATCTAATTGTACTGCACTTAGCGGTTTTCAATCTTTACCCAACTTTTCCCGTGTGCATTATAGACCCATTACATTATTCATGACAGTAATACTGCAAAATAATATCTTTTAAAATTCGGCATATTTAAACCCCATTTATTTTATCTTTACATAGAACCTCCTGCTTAACGTTTCATTTTTTATTTGCCCATATGTATCTGATTATCATTCTTTTCAAGACCCTGAAATACACCTGCGGCAAACATATCGGTAGCATTTGAAATTTATATGGGATTTTAGGAAATATCACCATCTTAACTACCGTATTTTTCGCTCCATAAGACGCACCTGACCATAAGACGCACCTAGGTTTTAGAGGTGAAAAACAAGAAAAAAAATTATTCTGAACCAATGGACTGCAGACACAGTACAGGGGATGACCAGAGACTGCGGACACAGTACAGGAGATGACCAGAGACTGCAGACATAGTACAGGAGATGACCAGAGACTGCGGACACAGTACAGGAGATGACCAGAGACTGCGGACACAGTACAGGAGATGACCAGAGACTGCGGACACAGTACAGGAGATGACCAGAGACTGCGGACACAGTGCAGGAGATGACCAGGGACTGCGGACACAGTGCAGGAGATGACCAGAGACTGCGGACACAGTACAGGAGATGACCAGAGACTGCGGACACAGTGCAGCAGATGACCAGAGACTGCGGACACAGTGCAGGAGATGACCAGAGACTGCGGACACAGTGCAGGAGATGACCAGAGACTGCGGACACAGTGCAGGGGATGACCAGAGACTGCGGACACAGTGCAGGAGATGACCAGAGACTGTGGACACAGTGCAGGGAATGACCAGAGACTGCGGACAGTACAGGGAATGACCAGAGACTGCAGACAGTGCAGGGAATGACCAGAGACTGCAGACAGTGCAGGGAATGACCAGAGACTGCAGACAGTGCAGGGAATGACCAGAGACTGCAGACAGTGAAGGGAATGACCAGAGACTGCTGACCTTTGGGGAGGGAGGGGGAGCGGGTACCTGAATTTGACAGGTACCCGCTCCCAGTTCCGTGGAGTTGTCCTTCCCTCTTCTTCCCGGGCCGGCTTCTGTGACAGCCGGGTGCCCACTGCGCATGTGCGAGAAGCGCTGCGATTTTTGAATGGCCCGGCGCCTTCTGGGACCTTTCATGTGTCCCAGAAGACACCGGATTATTCACAAAGCACAGCACATGCGCAGTGGGCACCCGGCTGTCACAGAAGCCAGCGCGGGAAGACTGTGCAGCGCTGGAGCGAGGAACAGGTAAGGCCTTGCAGGAGACAACAGCTGAGCGGCCGGCCCGGTATTCTGACATGGTGGCCGCAAAAATACCGGACCGGCCGCCTTATATTCGCTCCATAAGACGCACTGACATTTTCCCCCCTTTTTTTGGGGGAAAAAAGTGCGTCTTATGGAGCGAAAAATACGGTATATTTATTCGCCCTATCCAAGAAAGTGATCCTTTTGAAATTTTCCTCAATTCCTCCTTTATCTCATTTATTAATGGGATATAGTTTGCATGATATATACTCTTCAGTTACGAGGTTAACTTAGTTTGATTATTTATCCCTCCATGTAAGAGGAAACTGTGCCTGTCTTTCTACCTTCGGTAAATTATTATTCAATATCTCTGACTTTGAAGGATTAATTTCAAAATTTGACAGCTCTCCATAATGTTTAAGTGTTCTCATTAAATTTGGTAACGTTCATCTAGGATTTACAACATAAAATAACATATCACTTACATACGCCGCAACTTTATGCTCTATCTCTCCAAACTGAATTCCTTTTATATCTACACTGTTTCCTATGCTCGTTAACAGGGGCTCTAAAGATAATATAAACAGGAGAGGTGAAATTGGATATCCCTGCCTTGTTCCATTATACATTATAAAAGGTTGTGAACCATTAATCTTCAATGCTGCTGAGGGGTGATTATATACATTTTTTATCCACTGCATCATTTTGATTCCTAATCCTATTTGCCTCTAAAGTACTCATCATAAATCCCCAGTCTACATTTACATTTTTGGTTGTAACATGACAAAATGTCAAAGGTTATACTTTTTCAAGGCACTGTATGTCCACACACATATGTAGATGCATATAGTGACACAAAACCCTGATTGTATTATAACAGATGTTCACAGGTGGAACAAATACAGAGAAGGATCAAAAGGAAAAACAGGACTAGAGAATGGAAATTCTAATTCTTCATTTAACCCACTGGGGGCCATAGTGTGTATATCCAATAGGTTTCTCTACTGTAGAGACTTCAAAGGTGCTCAGCTTGTGGATAGCTATTGGGTATATGTTCTATAATCCAAATCTGAAGGTTGGAGGATGATTTTCCGTGGAAGTCAAGGAAGTGTTTTGGAACACAGAGTTTGTCATTCCCATCTTTGATGGACCGTCTGTGTTCACCAAATCTTTTCCCCAAAGTTCTAACGGTTCTGCCAACATACAGCAGACCACAAGGGCAAGTCAGACAATATGGGGTTTATTTACTAAAGCTGGAGAGTGCAAAATCAGGCTCACTTCTGCCTAGAAGCCTCCAGGTTTTATTGCCAGAGATTAATTGAACAAGCTGAGGTTAGAAGCTGATTGGCTACCATGCACAGCTGCACCAGATTCTGAGTGCTCCGGTTTTAGTAAATATACCCTTATATGACATGATCTGATGAACACGTCATCAATTGTGTATGTTTTGCCTTTTGTGGTAAAACACTGCTGGCCATGTTGTACATGTTTGCATGTCAAACATTTGGATTTTCGGCACTGAAACATCCCTTTAATGTACAAAAAGGTTGATGTAGGGGCTACAGACTTTTGATATGATGATAGTTTTCTAGGGGCAATTTTGCTTTTAATGTTAATGGCCTTCCTATAGGAAAGTTTTAGTTTTGTTGGTATGGAGGTTTTTAGACAAGGGTCCTCTAAAAGTATTCCACAGTGACGATGGAAAATCTGTTCCATTGTGTAGTGATAGTTATGAAACTGGGTTGTGAACCCCACAGTATAGGTTTCTCTTTGTGCTTCTGTTCGTAGAATTGCAACTATTGAGGTATGTGAGGAAGGCTTCATGGACCGATGCTGAAGGGTAGCCCTAATCTTGAAATGATTGCTTGCGGAGGGCACCTTGTAAGGCGTAATCCTTATCTTGTGTGCAGTTGTGGCAACGTCTACAAAACTGAATTTTCAGGTTATAGGCCATTCACCTAGGGTGGTGGCAACTACGAAAATAAAGAAAGTCATTGCCAGATGTGGGCTTATTGTAAATTTTGTTTACAGAAATTGACCCCCTGACTTCCAGTGATGTCACAACTGTTGGTCTCAAATCCTTCAGCGTCTTGGAGCCCTGGGAACCACCAGTGTGGTCGAGCACCTACAGCAGCCCAGAGTGCACTTTTCCCTACAGAGGAAGCTTTACAGTACATGTGATATGCGAGCCACAAAGCTCTTTTTGTGAGTGGCTTTTATATATTTTAATAAATGGTTTACATGATTTACTACACTCAGATAAGCGCTGCTTTGTTTCCCGTTTTGCATTCCCTTACAGAGGATCTTCAACTCTTGACAGCTGGCAGATATCTGAAAAAAATCCCTTGTATTGTTATTATGAACTTTTGTTATGGACTTTTAGTGATTTAGAGGACTTTTTTACTATATAACTATCTGTACCAGCACTCACCCTCACTGACTTTCCGTGCAACACTGGTTCCTCCCTTTCTGTTTGCCTTTATAGCCACTTTAATTTATTATTGATACTCACAGATCACACAATTCATCCATGTCTCAATGCTTTATTTTGTTGAAAAATCACTTTGAAAAACACCCCCCCCTAGCATTTCTAGCCACAGCCATCTTGACTAAGGCCAGAATGTAGTCTTAGAGCTGAACTCATAGCTACATGGGAACAGGAAGTGTGTTAATTGCAGGAGTACTAGGTGAAGGTGAAAAAAGACTAAAAAAAAGAAAATGATTTCAGATACTACACCAAAGGAAGGTTAGGCTGCAATATAACATATTTTTGTTTTTGAGTTTAAATACATTTTAAGATACACAATAATGTGTAAGTAATGATGATGAAAACCAATGAGTGTGGACCTGTAATTGTATTAGACACAAATAAACAAATGAGACTGAATGGTTGTATGGATTAATAGGTGCAGTTTTTGGAAAGAAAAGTTGTGTTTTTAATGAACAGAGGCTCTGCAGTGAGATCACTGCTTTTCCACACAAAAATGGGTCCTACTCTGCTGCAGGCTGCAAGAAGAAGGTTTTCTACACAAGCTGTGGCTGATTTTCAAAGAAAACAAACTCTAAGATTTTGCATATATATTGTCTCTAATGCACCTGAAACGTATGTAGCTGATTTAAACTGAGAGTTCATTTGGGCTTTTATATATTGCCACTTAATGTAGGACCTCTGGTTTGACTCTCCTTCCATTACTGAGATGTAAGTTGTGTTTGTTGACTGGATAGGATCCTTGCCTGTGTATTGTTAAGATTTCAGTGGTGACTATATGTGTTTCCATTTACTTCTCGTTCTTTATGAAGATACCCTGCCCCCTTCTCACGTGCACACTGAGCCCTGGTTCACACTGATGCGGTGGGGCACATCACATGTGATTCTCACAGGAACCACACCGCATTCCTGTGCAAATTACATGCGATGTCTGTGCAGTGTGATTTGAGCCATACATTTTGTACGGCTCCAATCGCATCCGCACCAAAAAGGCGCAGGACCCTTTTTTTCCCTGTACCTGATTCACATCACATGGGTGTTCACAGCCATGCGATGTAAATTCCAGTAATTGCACTGTGTTCTGCAATCTATTTCAGGGTGTAGTTAATTTAACATTGACACCCATACCAGGTCGCATGGACACACAATGATTCACTGCATTTCCTGCACTACATTAGTGTGAATCAGGGCTTAGTTGGGGAATTGTAGACCCTTTATGACCTTTATTGATGCTGTACTCCTTAATTATATGCCGAGCTATAGCCATCCTATAGTACATTTAGGTTGCTTACTTGTTGGGTGACTGGGGACAAAGAGAATGCAAATGTATTAAATACCATCTTCAGCTCTGTGTATACAAATCAACGTGGGGGAACCACTAAAGGCTCTAACTTGGAATATAATGCCTATATTTAAAAAGGGGTTAAAGTCTTTACAAAGTAAATATAGAGTACTAATTTGTATAATTTGAAAATTACCGGAGAGTTTCATAAAAAACTACATAGATGAGTTTTTGCTAACAAAAACATTTTAAGCAACATCGATTCATGAAAGACAGAAGTTGTCAAACAAATGTGACTTCTTTTTATAAGGTTATATATCACGGTTCCACGCTTGAATTCACTGAGCTCCTGAGAGCGACCCATTCTTTCACAAATGTTTGTAGAAGCAGTCTGCATGCCTAGGTGCTTGATTTTATACACATGTGGCCATGGAGTTAATTGGAACACTTGAAGCCGATTCCCTTGTACAAATCATTAGGAAATACCTCACCTGGAATATGCAGTTCAGTTTTCTGCACCAATTCACAAAAAGGATATCAGGGAACTGGAGAAAGTGCAAGGAAGGGCAACCAAATTGATAAGAGGCATGGAGGAGCTCAGCTATGAGGAAAGATTAGAGAACCTGAATTTATTCTCTCTCTCGAGAAGAGACTGGGGGGGGGGGGGAGGTATCAATACATAAGTGGTCCATATAGTGAATTTGGTTTAGATTATTCACTTTATGGTCATCACAGAAGACAAGGGGGCACTCCTTTTGTCTGGAGGAAAAGAAATTTAACCTCCGAATACAGAAAGGCTTCTTCACAGTAAGAGCTGTGAAAGCCAGGAGCTGGTTCTGGCCAGCTCAGTAGATTGTTTTAAAGTGTTACTAAACTCAGCAGCCTACATTTACTATATTTGGTCTCCCACAGTACACACTACATGGAAATGCTATTATTTTAGTAAATATAAATTGCTAAATACCTTTTCTCATCAGCATTACAGCAGTCTTGTCACTTCTATCAATGTTCTGCTCTAGGAGGATGCAGAACCACCGACCTCTGTCTGGACAGTGCTGATTGGCACTCTAGCAATACACACAAAACTGAGCATGTGCAGACTGTCTCCACACGATATGACTTATAAGGAGATAAGAGAGGGGCACTGGAAGGAGGGGAGGATCAGAGACATCAGGATCAAACAAAATGTTTACACAATGCAGATAATTAACCCCTTAGGTTCTACAGTGAGCATAACAAGCATGTTTTACTACATATACAGAGTGATTTTACTGTTGCGGGTTTAGTAACACTTTACAAAAGGCCTGGATTATTTCCTAAATACACAAAATATAACTGGATACTAACATTTATAGGTCAAGTTGATCCAGGGTATATCTGATTGCCTCTCAGGGGATCAGGAAGGAATTTATTTCCCTTGCTATAGAAAATTGAATCATGCTTTATTGGGGTTTATTTTACCTTTGTTTGGATTAACTGTGGGTATTGGATAGTGTATATGGAGGTTTTCTATTTATGTGTGTGTTTTCTTTTTCTGTTGTTTGGACTGGATGGACTTTTCTCAACCATATACAGCACGTATGTAATTGTGTAACTTGTGTTTTATTTGTTACCATTTTCTTTTTTCATTGTATATTTTTGAGCCAGGCAATGTTCAACTCACTCTTAAAGTATAACTAAAGGCAAAATGTTTTTTTCCTATTTTTATATAGTGGGGAGATGAGTTAGAATACCTGATTTTATTGCATTCTGTGCCCCTGTTTACCATTATCATCACAAGTAAAGAAAGGGATAGGGACTCCCTAGTTATATCACTGACAAAATATGACCATGTGACACATTTGGTCAGTGATGTTACACGATTCCCTCCCCTTTGTTTACATGGCTTGGAATTCCTTGTAAGTAAATGAAAGGGGCTGGGTGACATCACTGGTTGCTAAGGATGCAGTTAGTGCTGGCACCAGCTACTTCCTTAGCAACCAATAACAGACAGGATGTTGTCATACTGTATATAGTAGTGGTAGAATTATTAGCTCTGGCCCCTGCCAAATGGGCTAAACGTCTGGTGATTGGAAAAACTTGTAGTTGGACCGAACCTTGAACTCATCCCTACTGTATACACAATATTGTGTCTATCCTGGGCACAGGAGGGCCCATGATGAAAGTAAATCAGTGAATATGCACCTGTAGGTATATTAGAAACATAAGCAAAGGAGACCGGATGAGTGTATAGGAAAATGGGTGCAGTTATTACAAAGAAAAGACATATTTTTTTAAAGAAATGTTTTGTGTGATTTGCGATCTCAGCAAAGACTGAAAGTGATGATATTATTAACCACTTGCCGACCGCGCATAGCCGAATGACGGCTTCACCGCGGCCGGCCAGTTCTGAGTGGACGTCATATGACGTCCTCCCAGAACGCGCTCTCCTGCGCGCCCCAGGGGGCGCGCACCCGGCGATCTCCGTGATCGCTGTGTCCTACGGACACAGCTGATCACGAGATGTGGTGAAAGGCCGATCCCACCGGCCTTTTACCACGTGATCAGCGGTGTCCAATGACACGCTGATCACAGGAAAATGCAAGTGCCGGTTCTCGGCTGCACTTTCCTCACGCTGTCAGATCGTGAGGAAAGTACTGCCGAGAACCGGCAGTTGTCAGAGCGGGGATCGGCACCGATCATCAGGGCACTGATGATCAGTGCCCTGATGATCGGTGCCCAGCAGTGACCCCCGCAAGTTCCGATCAGCTGTGCGCCCACTAGCCCCGCCCACCCATTCCCAGCAGTGCCCCCACCTGTGCCCAGCAGTGCCCCCACCTGTGCCCAGCAGTGCCCCCACCTGTGCCACTCTGCAGTGCCACCTACCTGTGCCCAGCAGTGCCACCTACATGTGCCCAGCAGTGCCACCCACCTGTGCCCACCCACCTGTGCCCACCAGCGCCACCCACCTGTGCCCACCAGTGCCACCCACCTGTGCCCACCCACCAGTGCTGTCCACCAGTGCCACCCACCAGTGCCACCCACCAGTGCTGCCAGTCAGTGCCACCAGTCAGTGCCCAGGGGTTGTGCCAGTCAGTGCCGCCAGTCAGTGCCCAGAAGTGATGCCAGTCAGTGCCGTCTATCAGTACCCATCATCAGTGTCACCTATCAGTGCCGCCTATCAGTGCTGCATATCAGTGCCGCCTATCCGTGACCCCTAATTAGTGCTGTCTATCAGTGCCGCCTATCCGTGCCACCTCATTAGTACTGCCTATCAGTGCCCTTTAGTGCTGCCTATCAGTGCCCATCAGTGCCGCCTATCAGTGCCCATCAGTGCCGCCTCATCAACGCAAATCAGTGAAGGAGAAAAAATACCTGTTTGAAAAATTTTATAAAAGAAACAAATAAACTTTTTTTTTTTTTCAAATTTTTTGCACTTTTTTTAATTTATAGCGCAAAAAGTAAAGCGCCCAGTGGCGATTAAATACCACCAAAAGAAAGCTCTATTTGTGAGAAAAAAATGATCAAAATTTCATATGGGTACAATGTTGCATGACCGCGCAATTGTCAATCAAAGTGCGGCAGCGCTGAAAGCTGAAAATTGGCCTGGTAAGGAAGGGGGTATAAGTGCCTGGTAGGCAAGTGGTTAAAATGTTGCTGTAAGTTAGAGTGTGGTGTTGTTTCCACCCACAGCCAGGCCACTTTCCCAACAGAGAGAAGCAGTATGGATCAATAGACAGCTGGGGCATACGTAAAGGATTAACTAACCAAATATGAACTGAGATACTGTTAAAATACGCACTCTATTAGACCAGGTGTTCTAATATAAGCTTGGAATAGGGAGAGGGGTGGTTCAGGGCAGAGAAACCCGCCAAGCTCTCTATATGTATGATTGTATAAACCCAGTTTGAATGTAAATGGTTAATGTTCTGTGAATGAGAGGTGCAAGGAAAGTGTTAATAAGAATTCATTTCTAAAATCGAAGCAAACATTAAAATATATGGAAACCCTTACCTTGTAAACAACCCATTCAGTTTAAAATAGTAAGGCAAAAACAAGACTGTATAGATATATAAAAAACATTATAAATACCTTTTTTCCCATATTTTATAAATGTTCTGAGAGCACACCACAGCCAGAAAACTGACCATGCTGTGCTCTCATGCCTAGCATGGTCAGCTTCAAATAGGAAAGCTGAGGGACTCTTAGGAACAGGATTTCATACAAAGTAAGTAATGCAAAGACAACAGGATAGTTTTTTTTTAATACAAGTACAAGGTACAGCAGGCACATATCAGGGATATGAAATTTGGGTTTAGATATTCTTTAACATACAGGGAATACAAAGTGAGCAGTAAGTGATGTAATGTCGTGTGGTTGGTAAATGTAATCATGAAGAATCACTGGCTGAATTAATGAGCCACTGTGCTGTGGAGAACAGGGAGGAGAAAGGTAGGGAAGGATTTCTTAGCTGTTTGTATAAGTCTGAGCTTCAGCTATTGAGGTCTGCAAAACAGCAGACCTTTTTTTTGGCAACAGGTAAGAACTAGACTTGCAGACACTAAAACCTTAGCCTGTAGCTCCAAATGTATGCAAGCTGGAAATGTAAAGCTTAAATTATCTTGTGCAACAGTTCATATTTATCTGCCTAAAAAGTAAAAAATATGAACATAATTTAAAAAAAAATATATATATATATTTTTTATGTATATGTATATAAAATATTACATCAAATATAAAATTTCTGTTACAGATAAAGGGATCCAGCTATAAGTACAACTAAATTTTACTGTATGTGACATTACCTGTATCTCTTTTGCTTTGCAGACACAAGATTGGGAGCTGTATATATGAAAATACAGAAGTCACTTTAGCAGTATTTGTAAAACAATGTTCTAATTTTTCCCTTAATGAAATCACTGTTTGAAAAATATTTCAGCATAATTGGCACACTACAATCATACTGTTGGCAGAACACACAAACTCTCCTACAAATATTATTCATGAGAAAAATGAGATGATAAGTGCATTCAGCACAATTCAGATCTATATTTTTCTAAACACTATTCCTCTACACCAAGGGTCTCCAAACTTTCTAAGCAAAGGGCCATTTTACTGTCTTTCAGACTTTAGGGGGGCTGGACTGTGGCCAGTGGGAGTAAAAAATGCCCCGACATTAGAGGGCATAAGCAACGCACCATCACTGGTTTGAATGGAAGGAATAATGCCTATTGTTGATATCAATGGGAAGAATAGTGCCCCATTGAACCTGTTAGCGTGAAGAATAGTGCCCCATAGATGGGGTCAGTGGGAGGACAAGTGCCCCATAGATGGGGTCAGTGGGATGGGAGGAATAGTGTCCCAAGGGCCAAGTAAAGGCAAGCCAAGGGCCACATCCAGCCCTTGGTTTGGAGACCACTGCTCTAGACGTTATACAGTAAACAAGAATCATAAGAGACAGGAAACTGTACATGTACATTAATGAAACTGTTGGGTATGCTCAAGTCAGAAGTTTTAGCATGTTATTATTATCTTAAAAAAACACAATAATCTTTTCCATCATAAAGCATTTTCAGGAAAATATCATGTTCCCCAACTTTCATAAAAACGTAAAGCGATTCTCCCCTCTTTTGAAATCTGATGGCATCTTCTTTGGCCAAGATTTTGGGCAAGATATGCATATTCTGAGTCACAATTAGTAAAATCAAATTTCTACAACACCCCTTCAATCGTGTCATTGCGCACTATACATGTAAGTAAATAAAGCTTTATTTTGAATGGGAATTATTGGAATGACATAGTAATATGAACTGTTATATACAGTATTATTTGAATATCACCATTACTGGTAACATTTACCATGGTCTGATTCCTCATTCAACTTCTGGACTGGACACGAAGTATCTCTGAAGGTCACTACATTATTTAGCTAGGGAGAATACTTGCCACACAGCTACATTATTCTTCACATTTTCCTGTGAATGAATAAACTGCAAGTACCATGAGCCATTGCAGCTGATGGCTTGTAGTTTTCAATGAACTCCAAGGGTGCTGGTAGTTTATGGATCTTCCTGTTCTTAAGTAACTGCCTGCCCATACGAGGTATAGGCAGACAGCTATCCTGAAAGTCTACAGGAAACTGACATTACACCCGCGATCTGCTGATCACAAGTGCAATGCTCTGCAGGCTCCTTAGAAAAAAATAATAATAAATGCACATTTTTACCTGAAAAAATGTGAATGTATTTTTTTTTTCAAAAGGTGAATTTAGCCTTTAACCACTTGCCTACTGGGTATTTCACCCCCTTCCTGCCCAGGCCAATTCTCAGCTTTCAGTGCTGTCACAGTTTTTCTTAGTTTCTGTAATTTTGTAAATCAGTAATTTTTCTCCTTCGCTGATGTGTGTTTATGAGGCTGCACTGATGGGCACTGATAGGCGGCACTGACTGGTACTGATAGGCAGCACTGGTAAGTGGCACTGATGGGTACTGATAGACTGCACTGATGAAGAGGCACTGATAAGCAGCACTGATGGGAATTGACAGGCATCACTGATGGGCACTGAAAGGGAGCACGGATGGGCACTGATATGTGGCACTGATAGGCGGCAGTGATGGGTACTGATATGTGGCACTGACTGGCACTGATAGGTGGCACTGATGGGCATTGACAGGCATCACTAATGGGCAGTGAAAGGTAGCTCTTATGGGCACTGATATCTGGCATCGTTGGACACTGAAATCTGGAACTGATATCTGGCATTGATGGGCACTGACTGGCAGCAATGATGGGCCCTGAAAGGGAGCACTGAAGGGGCTGCACCTTGGGGTATCTTCTGGGTTCTTCAGGGTGCCTTGGAAAAATGCCTAAAAATTTCCCAAACTTGTGTACAAGCCAGAGGGTGCATCTGGCCTACCTTTTTGTTACACAAGGCCACTGTACAGTGTTACAACCTTGGGCACCGTGAATACTAGCTGTTGGTATCCTAACAACTGATGATGTCATCGATTAATAAGTATCAGTATCTTTATTTGCCCCTCCCCATTAGCTCTAGGGTCACTTTAGCTGAGTGAGGAAGATGAGAACCGCTGGAGTTCTAGTCAGTAGTAAGGTATATTTGCTTTACAAAAACAAATCACCTCTAATGTTGGGTGTTCTAGGTGTTAATGCTGCTGCAATATGTACAACTATTACTTTAGTTTTATACATTGTAGAATGGGGTGTCTCGAAATTGCGCAGAATTGTAAAGGGTCTCTTGACTGAAAAAAGGTCAAGAAACACTGCAATAATGATTGTTTTCACACAAGGACAAGAAGTATGTTACTTTAGGATCACCAGGTGAAAAAAGCCAAAAAAAAGAAAAATTATTATTATTATTTTAGGTACTTATACAGCGCTGTCAATTTGCACAGCACTTTACATATATATATATTGCACATTTACATCAATCCCTAACCCTCAAGGGGTGTACAATCTAAGGTCCCTAAATCACATTCATACATACACATACTAGGGCCAGTTTAGACAGGATCCAATTAACCTACCAGCATGTCCTTGGAGTGTGGGAGGAAACTGGAGTACCCGGAGGAAACCCACACAAGCACAGGGAGAACATGCAAACTCCAGGCACCACATCTACAGTAAGGGGTAAATTGCAATGTAGTACATATGGTGTATGTGGGTTTGGATCCACATTAATACTTATGTGTATAGGCCCTAACAGCCAGTTTTATCTTCAAAAGCATGAAGTCCTCTGTCTGGTTAGCTTTCCCATGCTGATAATAATGGCCTGTTTTTCAGTGTTAAAAAATTAGTTCTGCAGGGTCAGACAGAGGGTTAGTCACCATAATAACCTATAGAGTATTATCTCTGCTGAAAGGAAGGAAACATGCTGCATTGTCTATAAGTGCTATTTTTTGTTATTAGATTGTTGGTATCTACAGCTCTTACCCAAGTAAACAGTATACTTCTACACCATGTCTGTAGGTTTGGTTTTCTATTAAACCAGTTCCATTAGAAATTGCTGCACAGTGGGTGCCATTCACAAAGCTATTCAGTCCCTAAGACAATATACATTTTACTTACTGGGCACTCTTCTTATCTGGACAAACAATTACACTAAACCTTAGTTACTCAAGGCCAGACATACATCAGCACATTCACACTTAATACAAACACATTCTTCCTTAAAGCAGACATTGCACTAAAAAGCAAGGTCCATTAGTTTTTTGAGGTTTTTTTAGTAAACGTTTTTTTTAAATCTGCAACATGTACAGACGAGTACAAAAAGTGCTAGGGAAGAACAAATTAACTGACAGCAGCAGTCGGTATCAGAACATCACAAGAGAGTAATGACATGAGGTACAAAGCAATACAATTGCAGGGTACAAATATGGTGCCACAACAAATATACATGTGAACATATTAAAAAGCTCAATCACCAGCTGGGAGGAGGGGAAATTAATAATATTATTATACAGGATTTATATAGCACCAACAGTTCGCTCAGCGCTGTACAATATAAAGGGAGACAACCCACATGGAAGAAAAATATATCTAAAATATATTTAAAAAATATTCTTCCCAAATATATTGACATATATTTGAAATACTACAATTCTGTCCATATTCAATATATTTCAAAATATATATCTATATACTGTATGTTGAAATGCATTTTTATTACAAAATATATGAAAAATATTTTTAAAAATACATTTTCAATTATACTGTATGTCTCTAAAAAGACAAATCTACATTTTTGGAATGCATTTACAAACACATGTAAAAATATATGTTAAAATAACCTTTTTATATGTTAAAAAAAATCTGAAGAATATATTTAAAATATATTTATTTTAAAAAAATTGAACTGTATTGTTGCTGTATTCCCATATGGAAGAAAATATGTTTGAAAGATATTTAAAAAATATTCTTCCCAAATATATTGACATATATCTGAAATACTAAAATTTTGGGCATATTTAATATATATATTATTATTATTATTATACAGTATTTATATAGCGCTAAAAGGTTTGCTCAGCGCTGTACAATATAGTGGGAGACAGAACATGAGACAATACAGTAACAAAACAATACACGAGAGGGTCAAGGGCCCTGCTCTTTTGAGCTTACAATCTAGGAGAGAGGGGATAGTGGTACAGAAGTAAGTGGCTGTGGGGGATGGAGTGGTAGTAGGAGTGGAGGAGATCGGCTGTTAGGTGAGGGCAGGGTAGGCTTCCCTGAAGAGATGGGTTTTTAGGGTGCGCCTAAAGGTGAGGAGGGTAGGTGACAGTCTGATGGATTGGGGTAGTGAGTTCCATAGGATGGGGAAGTCCTGGAGAAGTCCTGCAGTCGGGCGTGGGAGATGCAGACCAGGGAGCTAGAAAGTAGGAGGTCTTGTGAGGAGCGAAGAGAACGGGTTGGGTGGTATTTGGGTATCAGGTCGGTGAGGTAGTTTGGGGCAGCGTTATGAATGGCTTTGTATGTCTGTGTTAGTAGTTTTTTAATTTTAATGCGTTGGGCAATCGGGAGCCAGTGGAGGGAATGACAGAGGGGGGTGGCAGAAGCGGTGCGGTTGGTAAGGTGGATGAGTCTGGCCGCTGATTTCAGGATAGACTGAAGCGGGGATGGTCTGTGATGAGGTAGGCTGGTTAGAAGGGAGTTGCAGTAGTCCAGACGTGAGATAATAAGGGAGTGAACAAGTTGTTTAGTAGTGTCTGGGGTTAGGAACGTACGTATTTTGGAGATGTTGCGGAGGTGGAGCCTGCATGAGTTTGCCAACGATTGGACATGGGGGACCCCAACAGAGAAGGGGAGAGAGGGGGAGGTGGTAGCGTTATAGGTAATGCTGAAGGAGCGTTGGGTTAGATAGGATGAGAGCCAGGAAAGAGCGGAGTCTCTGATGCCGAGGGAGTGTAGTTTATTAAGGAGGAGGGGGTGGTCAACTGTGTCAAAGGCCGAGGTCAAGGAGTAAGAGGACTGAGTAGTGGCCATTAGCTTTGGCGGTTAGCAGGTCATTAGTGATTTTGAGTAGGGCGGTTTCGGTAGAGTGTAGGGGACGGAAGCCAGACTGTAGTGGATTGAGGAGGTTGTTGTCAGTGAGGTGGGCACTTAGGCAAATATAGACTAAGCGCTCAAGGAGCTTGGAAGTAAATGGCAGCAGGGAGATGGGTCTAAGGTTGTTCAGGTCGGTGGGGTCCAGGGAGGGTTTTTTGAGTATGCGGGTGATGTGCGCGTGCTTTAGGGGGGAGGGGAATGCGCCAGTAGAGAGGGAGAGATTGAAGATGTGGGTGAGGGAGCGTAGGATGGAGGAGGAGGGTGACCGAAAGAGTTGTGTGGGGACAGGGTCAAGGGGGCAAGTGGTAAGGTGGGCTTCTGAGAAGACCTTAGTGACCTCCTCAGTGGTAGCAAGGCTGAAGGAGCGGAGTATTGGGGAGGTTATAGTGTGCGGGATGTTAGGTGTGGTGGGGGGTAGGGTGGTTGCGAGGTCCGAGGAGGGGAGAGTTGATGGGGTTATAGTGGGAGGGAGGCTAGGTGGGGAGGTAGGTTGAGCATTGGCGATGTCCTTACGGATTGTGTCGATCTTGTTTTGGAAGTGATTGGCAATCTCGTGGGCGGTGAGTGAGGTACTGGGTGGTGGGTTGCCAACCTGGACCAAGACAGCTGGGTCATGCTCATTCCCTCCCAGTAATTTATCAACCTGGTCCACCACATGAAAAATCCTGACACCAGGGGGACAGCATTCAGCTGAGGAGATCATGGCAACAAATTATTCTATCAGTCTTTCTGATTATAGAATCCTCTATTACCACTGTCTAGGCCTTCCTGCACTACCTTCATTGCCCCTACTAGATGGGCTGCTCTCCAGGCTGTTAGGGATAGCAGTGACATCTAAGGCCCTCCCTTATTGTAGATATAGATGAAAAAAGACCACTCCAGGTTAGTGCTAGATCACATAACCCCTCCACACACCTATTGGTGTCAACCCGATCCATGAGCGTAGCAGTAGTGAATAGAAAAATAGGTTGGCCGCACTTCAACGGTGGAGCAGATAAAACATAATTTATTGGAGTCTTCAAAAGCAATACAATATAGACATGACAGCTCCAACACTGGACAGAGAACAGTAAACTCATTTCACACAAACATGTGCTAATGTCAGCCATACGTGGGTTGAATTTCGACTTTTGGGTTTTTTTTAAATGTACCTAAGAATAATCAGCTGATTTTTTGCTCTGTTAGTGGGTTAATGGCACCGGCCAATTTTGGTGATCGGGCATGTTGGAAAATTAGTGAAAAAACAACCGATTTTTGACTCAATGATGATCATATTGTACGATCTTTTTTTCCGAAAACAATATGCGCATCTCCAATGGAGGGGAGAACTGGAAACAATACAGATCTTTCCTCTGTCAGCTCCTGCACACTGCTTTGCATGGCTCTACATAGCAGTGTGCTTAGAGTGAAGCACCAACAGAGCCACACAGTGTAAAACACACCACAGTGTGCTTTGAGCGTTCCTCATGTTTACCTTCCTGCCCAGTGCCGTTAGCACAGTGACACAAAGTCAGTTCCCCCCAGTGTCAGAATGTCCACTGCACTCCCGCTATAAGTCACTGACCACCATTATTGCTAAAAATTAGAAAACCCAAAAAATCCCAGTCTATATACCACCATTTGTAAAACATCTCTAACTTTCCTGTAAAACAATGAGTCCCTTTTTTTGGGGGGATAGCCCATAAAATAAACACCCAAGCAAACCAAAAAAAAGAGAGCTCTGTCCATTGTAAAAAAAGGTAAATATAATTTGGGTGCAGGGTTGTATGACCGTGCAATTGTCAGTTAAAGTAACACAGTGTCAGAACGCCAAAAATGGCTTGGTCAGGAAGGGGGGTTAAAAAGTCCTCAGAAGGGTTATTGTTTACATCAGGGATGTCAAACTAAAGGCCCTCCAGTTGTTGCGGAACCCATCATGCCTCTGGGCCCCCCAGTTTGACACCCCTGGTTTACATTATCCATATATTCACCCCAAAAATAGAGATATAAAAACCGACCCAAAAATGTAATTGGCATATGAAAAACCCCCCAAGAGTCAGATCTTTTTAAGCAACACTGCTTTATTGAACTGTTTTTTGAAATATCAAAAATATAATAATTTTTATTTATTTTATCAAAAATAGGAAATGTTTGTAGAAATTTAAAAGTTTTGTGTGATAAAATATAACAGTATACAAACTGTACATCGTCTATACAATATTGGACAAATATTCAGACCAATGTTACATAGACATGAGGTGGCTGAAAGATTTGCAAATTTTTGGATATTCCACTCGTGTCATATATATATTTGTCAGTTGAATAAAGTAGACTGATGTCATTTGGAAGAAAAGGCGGAAGATCACTGGCCATACAGTGTATGTATACAGAGCGGAGGAAAGGCAGAAGATCACTCGCCATATAGTCGGGGTGGACTGACCATTTGGAAACTCTGGCACTGCCCGGGGTCAGTAGGGGGGCCCCATGAGATGCCCCTGGTACCTTTTTCATAGGCTTTTTTTTAGTTTGGGCAAGGACACAGGGGCCCCATGATCCCCTATTGCCTGGGGGCCCCATGAGTTGTCAGTCCGCTCCTGCATACAGTGTATGTATACAGAGCGGAGGAAAGGCGGAGGATCACTTGCCATACAGTGTACTTATACAGAGCGGAGGAAAGGCGGAACATCACTGGCCATACAGTGTACATATACAGAGTTGAGGAAAGGCAGAAGATCACTCGCCATACAGTGTATGTATACAGAGCGGAGGAAAGGCTGAGGATCACTGACCATACAGTGTACATATACAGAGTGGAGGAAAGGCGGAAGATCGCTCGCCATACAGTGAACGTATACAGAGCGGAGGAAAGGCGGAAGATCACTGGCCATACAGTGTACATATACAGAGCGGAGGAAAGGAGGAAGATCGCTCGCCATACAGTGTATGTATACAGAGCGGAGGAAAGGCGGAGGATCACTCGCCATACAGTGTACGTATACAGAGCAGAGGAAAGGCGGAAGATCACTGGCCATACAGTGTACATATACAGAGCAGAGGAAAGGTGGAAGATTGCTCGCCATACAGTGTACGTATACAGAGCAGAGGAAAGGTGGAAGATCGCTCGCCATACAGTGTACGTATACAGAGCAGAGGAAAGGCGGAAGATCGCTCGCCATACAGTGTATCTATACAGAACGGAGGAAAGGCGGAAGATCGCTTGCCATACAGTGTTTGTATACAGAGCGGAGGAAAGGCGGAAGATCGCTCGCCATACAGTGTATGTATACAGAGCGGAGGAAAGGCGGAGGATCACTCGCCATACAGTGTACGTATACAGAGCGGAGGAAAGGCGGAGGATCACTCGCCATACAGTGTACGTAAACAGAGCGGAGGAATGGCGGAAGATCGCTCGCCATACAGTGTGCATATACAGAGCAAAGGAAAGGCGGAATGTATACAGAGCGGAGGAAAGGCGGAAGATTGCTCGCCATACAGTATATGTACACAGTGACAGCATAGTTGGAATGTTAGGTTGGAGAACATTGACATGATACAATAATACATGTGTAGCAGATGACACTCGGTGCATTCTGTCCTACATCCTTTGGAATGTGAAGTGTGGTTAGGAGTATTAAATGCTAGGGCTGTCCTCTACAGGAGCACTTTTTGATTTTACTCTGTAGTCTGTTGGATTTTGTAAAATGATAGTAGCCTGACATTCAAGTCGAGGCATTTGGTGTCTGATCAGAATGGTGTACATTTTAAGCAGGGTTCACATGACTTGCATGCTATTGGATTCCTAATCCAGTTTCAAGCAGAAGTCCAGCTTTGGTTACACTTTACATAGTTCATATTTAGTAAACTTGGCAGGATGAATGATGTAAGCTCAGTAAAAGACGTGAGGCCACTGGAATTGCTTTATAAAGTGTATGTAGGTTCCATACAGCATATGACACGGTTTTCTGGGTGTCAGGTGAGGGCTTCCCACCTCAGACCTGGAACACAATATTCTCTCAGCAGCACTCATCCACATACATAACAGGATGTATTATATTTATGAGTACAAAGATCCATTTGAGTGAGTCGCAGAGGCAGGCTATTGATTAGCCAATCAGAGGAAGCTTTGTACATCACTTCATATGAGTGGCTCAGTGCTCCTGAGACAGGCTCTAGTATTTTTCCCTTTCTGATATATGAAGGTCTCCACTCGGAACAGAACACAGTGCAGTATGCCGTATGTTGCCTCAATCGCATACATCTTAGACAGCACATTCAGTGGCCTCGCATGTGAGGGACATCGCTTGTTTGTGGCAGCTTGTTCAAAATGGACACTGTAAATTTGACGGAACGCTGGACTTCCCCCTTGCAGGGTACGGAACAATGTATTGATTCGGTTTACTCCTGTTAGGAATGGATCTTGTTACTGTCTATTCTGTATAAACATGAAAGCTAGAAATAATGACCAGCCATAAGGTGTCTGCTGCCATGTTGTCTGCTAAAGGTAGCGATAAGTGTGCAATACAAAATAAAGACATAATTGCATAAAGAACACAATACACATGGTTGTAGCAGCCTCTTGGTCAATACAAATATTTATGGCCAACTGCTACTAACCTGTGAGGGTTATGTACTAAACATACAGGCTGGGGCATCTAGAAAAGAAAAAAACATCTTCCAGGTTTGATATACAAAACATAATTGAACAAGAAGCTGATTGGCTATCATGTAAACCTGCATCAGCTTCTGAATTCACAATCTATCCCTGTGTAAAATGTTGGAATTTTAAAAGTGACAATACACTATACAATCTGCTGTTATAATTTTTGTACAATCTTGTTTAGATCTACCCAAAATGATATCCTACAAGAACTGCACCTATAATTTTAATCACTCTGTATCCAATCAGGCTGCCCTTTGTGCTACATATTTCATGATATATCTTAAGGATAACGTATGTTGAGATTTTGAGTTTTGAATCTTTTTGCAGCTGACTCAAACATATGCAATCCCAAAATGGCAAATCAATAATTTGAGATATGCAGCTATCACTGTACAATAACCCAAGCCCTGTCCTTACCCTGTTACCTAGACAGGTTTCAGAGATGGGGAAAACAGGCAGTGTTGCACATTGGCAGATATGTTGCACTATAATAGTGAAATAGATGTCCTCCACCATATAGCCACCATGATTACAAATGCCTCCAGATTTTCATATGTAGCCAATCCAATGAAAATATAATAAATATTTTTTGGTTCACATCCTGCCAATTGTTCGAAGATCATCAACAAGGCAACTTCCTTTGTACTGCAATGTAACGGGTGATTTGCTGTCCTAAAAAACCTTGCCAGGATAGAAAATCACTTCTTCACAATATCAACACAGAGGGATTTATTTGTTAAAGATGAAGAATGCAAATTCAGGCTTATTTCAGCCTAGAAACCAATCAACTTCTAAACTCCACTTGGTGAATTCAGCTTTGCAATCAAACATGGAAGCTGATTATTTTCACTTCAGAAGTGAGTCTGATTTTGCACTGTACAGCTTTAGTAAATACACAACAATGTTGGTGAGGTATTATCTAACACAGATCCATTATGGAAATCTCTAATGGGGGCCCCCCCACAAATTGGCAAACATAGTGAAATAAAGACAATGTGTTGGTCTCGCCAGTAAAACACTCCCGACACACAGTTAACTCTTAGATCGCCCCTCCCTTTACTCCCTTCCTGCCCGGTGCCATTAGTACAGTGTTGGTGCACAAGTCTCATTAAATGCATGATGAAAGCAGCACATATAACAGATTCATGCTGAGACATATAGTACATGCAGCATGAATAAAGCACATAGCAAACATTAGGTTAGGCACATAACACGTAAAACAAAAGAAATATATATGGTATTCCATTGAAAAATAAATGCACTTTTTAAAGTTTCCTTATTTTCTTGACTTGATCAACCTCACTTAACTTGAGATTAGACCATCTTTTTCTCAGTTGATCCTTTGTTTGTTGAACTTCGTGTTTCCTGCAAAGGACTTTGATGATTTTTTCCATAATTGCATGCTTCCTTTTGACTTGTATTCTTGTATACTTGGAGCTTGCAATCATAATCCTTCCAAAGCAGGATTCTCACCATTTCAACCATCTCTTGCAATGACATGTTGTTGGCCTTTTTCTTTTTGGATCTCCCACTCTCCAGCTGCTACACTGTGCCAACATGTTCACTCTCACTGCCTGTGCTGTCTTCTTCCTCCGCCATCTTATCCCCACAAAGGGCGCCAGAAAGAAGAGGCGGAGCTTGGAGTGTACAAAGGTGCCAGCAAAGCATGTAATTTTTACGGCGGGAACAATTTTTCATGGTTACATAGTTAGTCTGGCTGAAAAAAGACAAAAGTACATCAGTTCAACCATAGAAATAAAAGTTATAATTCTATACCCACAGTTGATCCAGAGGAAGGCGAAGAAAAGCACGATCCAATTTGCTCCTGCTGGGAAAAAAATTCCTTCCTGATCCCCCGAGAGGCAATCGGATGTTCCCTGGATCAACTTTACCTATAAATGTTAGTATCCAGTTATATTCTGTGTATCTAAGAAACAATCCAGACCTTTTTTGAAGCAATCCGAACCAACTCTTGAGGGAGTCTATTCCACATTTTCACAGCTCTCACTGTGAAGAAACCTTTCTGTGTTTTGGAGATTAAATTTCTTCCTCCAGGCGTAAAGAGTGCCCCCTTGTCCTCTGTGTGACTTCAGGGTGAATATCTCTACACCGAGTTCACTATATGAACCACTGTTGTATTTATACATGTTGATCATATCCCCCCTTAATCTCCTCTTCTCAAGAGAATAAATTCAGTTCCTCTAATCTTTCCACAGCTGATCTCCATGCCTCGCATCAGTTTGGTTGCCCTTCTCTGTAATTTCTCAAGTTCCCCAATGTTTTTTGTGAGTTGGTGCCCAAAACTGAACTGCATATTCTAGATGAGGTTTCGAATGATTTGTATATGATACTCAATTTTACACAAAGCATGAAGAATTTTTAAATGAGGCAAGCAGGTATTAAATTGCCTCACATCCACCAACAATAGGCTCCCATTTGACGATGCTGAAAGGAATTGCAGTAAACTAGACTTCATACTAGTCAGATTATAAAGCAAAAATGTATACAAGGACCACAGGGAGCGGTCATTCATATGGCCTTTATATTTCTGTCAATATTGTTTTTTGTGGTTTTTTTGTTTTTTTTAAATCCATATTTATCCTAGATTGTAAGCTCTAACAAGCAGGGTTCTCTGTTTCCTCTTGTACCAAATTGTATTGTAACTGTAATGTCTACCTTCATTTTGTAAAGCGCTGAGCAAACTGTTGGCACTATATAAATCCTGTATAATAATAAAAATAATAATTTGTACAGGGGTAATATATCTCACTTTCTGGAGTCTATACCTCTTTTAATACAGAGTATTTTGCTCGCTTTAGAAACCGCAGTTTGGCATTGCATGCCAATATTAAGCTTGTGATCTACCAGAACCCCCAGATGCTTCACCATTGATTCCCCCAGTTGTACCCCCCCCCCCCCAGTATGTATGATGCATGCATATTCTTAGCCCCCAAGTGCAGAACCTTACATTTATCAACATTAAACCTCATTTGCCACATAGTTGCCCAATTAAACAGTGCATTGAGGTCGGCTTGTAAGTTGGAGACATCCTGTAAGGACGTTATTCCACTGCACAGCTTGGTGTCATCTGCAAAGACTGAAATGCGATTTTTAATCTCAGACTCTATATCATTTATAAATATATTAAAAAGTAAGGGTCCCAACACTGAACCCTGGGGTACACCACTGACCCCAGACCAGAGTATGATACATTAACCAGCAATCTTTTCATACGAAAGAACGCTACTTCACTTGAGAGAACTTCGAAATAACGATAATTCAGTCGAAAGAATATTTCTTCTGGAAAAATGTCAAAACCAATACAATTGTCTGTCAGCATTTAACACAGGTAGTTCATGTCTCCAAATTTCTGTGCTTATACTACATTTTGGACAAAGGCCTTCCCATGTACAGTATGCTGTCTACCATTGCTAGTATTCCCAAAAACAGCATAATGTGTTAACTTTTTGGGATTTTATTATAAATATACTTTGTGTGCATTTTATAAATGTGATTTCTATTTATTTTCAGCTATGGCCCAGAAATTTACCTCTCCCACACTTACCACAATTTATAGACATGTTCCATAATTTGCCATGCCTATGGAAGGTTAAATCCAACGAGTATTCCAATTGCATGATGCGCGATGAGGCCTACAAAAAGTTGGCACAATTATGTAATGCAGTTTGCCCACTTGCTGATGAGGTATATGTAAAGCACAAGATTGCCAACCTGCTCAGTGTTTAATAAGGAGGTAAATAAAATTGAGGATTCCAAGAAATCTGTTGCAGGGGTCGATGACGTTTTATATGCCACGGTTGTGGTATTTTAATAGCCTGCACTTCTTGGCTGACTCCGATGTTCCAAGAGAGTCACATTGCTCCTTGCAGCCAGGTCCCTCAGACAACACATCCAACTTGTCATTGTCACCTCTATCACAGGTGGACCTTGATATACCAGAGACACAGGTAATTGAAATAAAGCATCTTTTGTTGCAAAGTATAAAGATATGTACCCAGAAAATTAACAATTAAAGCACTGTCAATAAATCTCAAACTATAATTAATATATATATATATATATATATATATATGCACACATTGTACGCATCATCAATTCAGATGTTGTGTGTATTATATATTTACACCACATTATCCTGTCAAGACACTGCACCATTCCCCATAAAATAATGCATATAATTAATATGGTTTTGACGTGTTGTTATTGTGGGCAAAACAGGTTGTGCACAAGCCAAGTTTTCTAGGCCACCATGATCATTTTCCATTCTCCAAGCAGAAGTTCACCACTTAAGAGATCTTCTCTGTCCAATGATACTGGTGGCATATAGGCCATGGTAGTACATCGCACAAAAATTATGAAGCAAGCAGCAGCTCTCCACAATTGCATCAATTGTGTCCATGTCCACATTGATGGGAGTGAAGAGAAAATGTGGAATCGACTAGCCATTATTCCAAATGCATTTTCAACCATGCTCCTTGCTCATGACAGCCGGTAGTTGAACACTTTTTGGTCATGATTCATATTTCTCCATGGGAATGGTTTCAAAATATTATCATGCAAAGAAAACGCATTTCCAACAGACAAAATTCAGTCCTTTAACTGTCTCTGCTAATGTTGGAAGATATAGAAGTCCGACCTTCATTCTTTGTAGGAATCAAGTATGCTCCATGAAACCTCCATCAGAATTCCTGCCATTATTACCAATGTCAAGGTAGAGGAATTCATATTTTGCATTTACAATGGCCAACAGGATGATGCGGAAGAAGCCTTTGTAATTATAGTAATATGATCCTGAATGTGCAAGTGGTGTGATGCGCACATGTTTTCCATCTATGGCTCCGCCACAATTTGGAAAGTTCCAAATGTCATGCAATTCTTTGGGAGTCTGCAGCCATTCTTGAGGTACTTGGAAACTGTAAAAGATAAAAATGTTTTAATGTGTGTTTCTTGAACATTAAACATATTTTCAGTGCTTTTTTGGAATAGGAAAGTGAAAGTCCACAGGAAAGAACAACCCCAGCATTGAGAATAAACAGAGAAAAAAGTGATAATCTACCGAGTATGACACCAACTTTTTTGAGAAATGCATCTGCTACCCTGGCTCAAAAGTAGGATGAATGTGACATCTTTGTGAAACATATTGCACACAAGCTGCGTAAGATGACCCAACAGCAACAGGAAATAATTGATCCGCTTATCTAAACTTTTAACCATAGGTCAAAGGGAACAAGCAACCTATAATACCAAAATTGTTGGATATAATTTACTCAGTTCTAGCCAGACACTAATGCCTGGACAGAACAGTGTAAATAATATGCCCCATCCTTCACATAGTTTTCCAAACCCCTATCAATTTATGCCCCCTTTTTTCCACAATAGGCCCACTCATTCTCAGGCTAGGCCCCCACAATCCCAGATTGCTCCACCCCAATCTCATACAACTACGAGCTGGCAACTGCATGACCAGATGAGTTCCTGGTCTCCTAATGTGCAATACACAAACCTTTGAGACATTTGTTGTTTATATACATGCCTGATGTTGTTGTGCACTGTAAACTTTTGAATTTATTATATTTTGTTCGTATTTCAATTAATAAACTTCCAAATTCTTGTTCAAGTTTGCACTTATTTTTTTGTTAATTTTTAAATTATATAATATTAATCCCTTGCCCTCCACAGTATTTACCCCCTTTCCTGACCAGGCCATTTTTTTGCATTATGGCACTGTGGTATTTTAACTGGCAATCTCACGTTCATGCAACACTGCACCCAAATTACATTTAAGGCCTTTTGTCACAGGAATAGAGCTTTCTTTTGGTGGTATTTGATCACCAGTGCGTGGTGTGTGGGTTTTTTTTTGTTTGTTTGTTTTTTTCGTGGGGGGGTATAAAAGTATAAATAAACTGACAATTTGGATACCAAAAACAGATATTTTGCTATTACACATGTCCAGTAAAACCCCAAAAATTAATTATAGTAAATGATAAATTAATAATTCTCCATGCAAGTTATAGTGTTACCAAATGGTGTTTATATATATATATATATATATATATACTGTATATATATATATAAATATATATATATATACTGGATATTTTCTTGATACTTTTTTAAATTGGAATGGCATCAGTGACTTATAGCTGGACTGGGGCGGCCATTCTGACACTGGAGGGAACTGACTTGGTGTCACGAACATCTCCAGTGACACCAATACAGTGCTCTAGTGCTAATAAGAAGCAATGACACTGTACTAATGGCACTGGGCAGGAAGGGGTTAACATATGGGGTGATCAAATGGTTAACTGTGTGCTGTATGTTTCACATTATGTGCTGTGTGTGTTTCACTGTAAGCACACTGGTATGTATGGCTCGGCTATGCAGAGCCATGCAAAGCAGTGTGCAGGAGCTGACAGGGGAGATAACAGTATTGTTTACATACAGTTCTTCCGCCCCAATCAGTAATACTCAGTGATCACCGGGTGCCGGCAAGTAATCACTGGCTGGGACCCAGTCATTGATAACCGAGGCTGCAAATGGCTTATATAATAAAAAATACCTTCAAATAGTCATCTTTCAGCAAAATGGATATTGCTGCACATGTTTCTGGGATTATCCTACCCTAGGACTGTGCTTATATTCCCGTGGAAAAATTCAGGTCTTCATAGGATCTTCCTGTTTGCTAGGTAACGGAGGGTTGCTATGTGCCTTTCCTCAGCACTGATGGATTTGCGCATGAAAGTCTGTCTTCTTGATGTGTGGTCCAACCAGGTTTAGGAGGAGCTCAAACGACTGCTGTGACATTCTTAAATAGTCTCCGTAATCGTCAGGATTGTTTTCTTTTAAATTTGACAGCAGGTTCATGTGGGAAAACATGGCCCGTTGAAGAAGCCAGTCTTTGCACCATATCCTGCTACCCCCCCCCCCTTTTTTTTCCCCTTTTTTGCTCCTCCAGTGCTGCCAAGCCAAGCATCATTATGCCAATTTTTTGTTTGGCGATGTTGCTGGGCATTGTCACGCAATATGGTGTCATTCGGACAGAATTTTAATGTGTGCAAAACGCTAACAATGTTCATTCAATCAGCCTCTCTGTATAGTGGGGGAGGGTCTGAAAGGTCAAAAACGACATCATGTCCGGTTATATGTGGTGAACTTTATGACTTGGTCAGACTATTTTTGAAATCATTGATGGCACCATCGGATTACCGAGCGAACAACGAAAAATCATTTGGAATTTGAACCATGTATGGCCGGCATTAGTCATTACTGAATTTCACCTGTCAGAACAGCCTAAATGGTAAATATCCAGCTGATTTTAATTAAGGATCTGCCTTCCTTCCCATAGACATGTTAGAAAAGTATCCAAAAATAAAAAACATTTCAATAGTTAAAAATTACAATGGACAATGCATATCCATAAACAAAAGGAAGAGGAAACCCAAACATAACCGCACCAAAATGAAGTATTCATATGTATTTTATGTGTAAATTAGTTTCAAAATCAATATGTATACCCATGTATTAATTCAAAATATAATACTAAGCATGACAAGGGTTCAAGCAGAGAAGTTAACTGGCCAGAGAAAAAGATATTTTGCAAAAACAAAATAACAAAAATTCCATTAAATCAACATACTAATCATAAAAATGAGTAACATGCCATTCAGAATTTAACCCCTTAGGGATGTGAGTCTGTAAATAAAAAATCCAGAACACTTCTCTTACATAGGAGATGAAAAGCATCACCCCCTCGTACAGTAGTTTTAACCTTTGCTATCACCTGCACACCAGTTGCTGTACAATCACCTGTATGCATGGAAATAAAATGTTTAGCTACATTGGTTGAACCATTGTTTCTCACATCACTCAAGTATGCACAAAATTTATCTTTCAATTTCCTATTAGTCAGTCCTATATATTGTATATGACATACATTATAGGTGATAAAATAAATAACATGTTTAGTGTTCCAATTTAAAAAAATGCATTATTTGAAATGTTTTACCATTATGGGTTGAACAGAAACCATTCCCCATAATTACATGGGAGCATGACATACATTCCAAAGCACTGCATTTAAAGTTGCCTTTGAAATGAAGCAAGGTGACTGACTGAGATGGTGAGGGATTGAAGAAATTGGGAGATAAAACTTTGACAAAATCCTCGTCACTTCTGGTTTCTTAGACCATAGAGATTATTGGGGAGCTGCCGGTCCCCAGTCATCTCTATGGTAAACCAGCAGAACCGCCAGTTTCAATCCTCAGCTTCCCAGTTGAATGGGAGAGCTTGGGAAGGTGGGAGGGGGGACCACTTCCTCCACTTGTAAAGGTGATCCTAGCGGCAGCTATTTAGCTGCTAGGCTCACTTTTACATTAAAGAGCATCACCAGCTGAAAAAATTTATACTAAGGTCATGGCTGCAGCTGCAGGCATGGCCCCGGTATAACTACTTCAACCCGAGGACATATGGGTACGTCCTATGGGCAGGAAGTGGATAAACGCTGCCTTTGTTTTTTTCCATGAATGTAAACCTTTCTGTGATTTGACAAAATGGAGAATGGTGTCTACTTCAGTGATTTCCAGCTTACAGGAGGATCCCACAGGTATAACATAAGCATTGTTACATTTGTCCAAGCTGGACTAATTTACCTATGTAAAAAATGTCATACCTGGAATTCTCTAATTTGCCTCATCAACCCCTAATGGGCCCCTCCCACAGCAGGCCCCATAGCAGTTGCATGGGCTGCTATGCCTATAAGTATGTGACCAACTTGATGACATATGCCTCTCTGGTAGGAATACTCCAGAACACAGCATAAGTTTAGAGAAAAGAAAGCTGTGAAAATCAATATACCTTCTAAGAGAGTAAACAGACGAACAAACAAATGAAACAAAAAAGAGAGACCTTGTATGTAGTAATATTATCTTTTTTATGCACCATAGTTTTGCACAACACTGCACAGAAGGCAGAATATTCTGGGCAATGAAATGGCAGTTATAATGAAGGCCCCTTAAAAGCCATAGGGAAAGGGAGCCTTGTTTGATGGGAGCATGGCTCAGTAATTAGGTATGGACATAGGCAACAAGTTAAAGCAGCTATAAGATGATTAGCTGGGCATGGGGTGAGGGGGAAGGGCCTGAACGCTCTTAAGGCCTACATTGAGGTAGATCTGCAATGACCCGAGGAACTGAAGTTTCAGAAGAGTTGACCACCCAACCTGACCTATTTGTGGTTGATGGTAGAGACAGGCCTTTTAGATTAGGTACAGTTATTGTTCAAGCTTGCTCAGAGTATAACTGTGATTGGAACTGGTTAAGTGTACTGAATATCTTGAAAATTTCAAATTAAGCTGGGGCCTTGCCCTTTCCATTTTAATCTGTCTACGTATTGTCGTTGGGCAAGGTTACTGGTTAATGTACTGGTGGCTTTAAGCCAATGTTCTCCATCAGTCATAACAATGTAGACTTGTAGACAGAAGGGCACTTGTTTCAAAAGCTTATAGCCAAGGAGGAAGAAGGTAAAAACAAAACACAAAGGGTCTTGTAGTATCACATAGCATTTTGACTGAAAGGTGGTGATGATGGTTGTTGTGTACACAGGTAAATGAAGCAACTGTTCAAACAAAGGCTCAGGTTTTGTGATTGTCTTGTGTTATGAGGCATGGCTTTCAATGGGAGGCCTGTGGAGGGAGAAAATTCATGGACCTTTGAGGGATATCTAGAGATCAAGTAAAAGAGAGGTCTCCGGCCTCATTTCACATGGATGCTAAGGCCTGAATGAGGCGTTTGTTTACAAGTCTGGGTGAGCAGCCTATGTTAGTGAATGGAGATGCAGTGGTTGTACAGATGCAGTTGCATATCAAAGTTTGACAAGCGTGTGAAGCGGGTGCTTGGCCCTGAACGTAGATAGTGTGCATGCATCTGTGTGAATGTGGCCTATATAAGAGAGTTTTAACAAATCAAATAAGTTTATGTAGTTGAGTTGCTGAGCGCTTGTTCACCAACAGATACACAAACAAAAGGTGCACTAAATTTAAATGCTTTTATATAAAACAATTCATGGGATAGCTTTTTTGAGCGTATGCTGTGGATCATCAGTGGTGTTAAAATATCTTATCAAGCTTATGTATTTTTTTTCTTTTTAACCACTTGCCTACCGGACACTTTTACCTGCCCTGTCCTGCCCAGGACAATTTTCAGCGCTGTCGCACTTTAAATGACAATTGAGCGGTCATGCAACACTGCAGCTAAACAAAATTTTCATCTTTTTTGAGACATATAGAGCTTTCTTTTGGTGGTATTTAATCACCTCTGGGTTTTTAATGTTTTGCTAAACAAACTAAAAAAGACTGAAAGTTTTGAAAAAAAAAGGTTTTTCTTAGTTTCTCTTATAAAATGTTGTAAATAAGTATTTTTTCTCCTTCACTGATGTGAGCTAATGAGGCTGCAGTGATGGGCACTGATAGGCGGCACTGATGAGGAGGCACTGACTGGCAGCACTGATTTGAACTGTTAGGCAGCACTGACAGGCACTGATAGGCAGCACTGATGGGCACTGATAGGCAGCACTGGCGAGCACTTATTGGTGGCATCAATGCCCTGATGATCAGTGTAGATGTCCCCTCTGAGGAATGCCGATTAACGGCCCTCCTCTCCTCATGCACTGCGTGAGGAGAGGAATGCCAATAACCAGCATTTGCATGTTTACAGGCGATCAGCTGTGATTGGACACAGCTGATCACATGTCAGAGTTGACTTCATCGGCTATTTAGTGTGATCGGTGATCTGCTGTGTCCCAGAGACATAGCGCACCGCCGATCGTCACGCAGCATGCCCCCAGGGGTGTGCATGCACAATTAGATTGGGATGACGTCCTCCCAGAACGAGAGAGCCGCCACCTGCCCGACATTTCCTTATATGGCAGGCGGGAGGCGGTTAAAGATGAAAGTGATATTAAACTCATTATTTTCCAAAATAATCCATACACATTCACTTCCTAAAGACCACGTAATCTATTTTCATGAAAACATTTCTTCATTTATTACTGTGTTTTTCTGCCTTATTGCAATATCTTCCAGTAGCTCTCAAGCCTCTCCATTTGCCCCTTAGAGATTTGGAGTAGGCTGAAAACAATAAAAGGTACTTTCTGAGTTAATAATACATACTTGAATGGATTTTTTATATACACTGCTCAAAAAAAATTAAAAGAACACTTTTTAATCAGAGTATAGCATCAAGTCAATTAAATTCCTGGGATATTTAAGTTAAGTAGCGGAGGGGGTTGTTATTCAGTTTCAGCTGCTTTGGTGTTAATAAAATTAACACCAGGAGCACTAGATGGGCAAGAATGAGTCAAACCCCCAAAACAGGAAAGGTTTTACAAGTGGAGGCCACTGACATTTATTTCCCTTACTCCTCTTATTTTTACTGTTTTTCACTAGTTTTGCATTTGGCTAGGGTCAGTGTCACTACTGGTAGCATGAGGCGATACCTGGACCCTACAGAGGTTGCACAGGCAGTCCAACTCCTCCAGGATGGCACATCAATACGTGCCATTGCCAGAAGGTTTGCTGCGTCTCCCAGCACAGTCTCAAGAGCATGGAGGAAATTCCGGAAGACAGGCAGTTACTCTAGAAGAGTTGGACAGGGCCATAAAAGGGCCTTAACCCATCAGCAGGACTGGTATCTGCTCCTTTATGTAAGGAAGAACAGGATGAGCACTGCCAGAGCCCTACAAAATGATTTCCAGCAGGCCACTGGTGTGAATGTCTCTGACCAATCAGAAACAGACTTCATGAGGGTGGCCTGAGGGCCCGACATCCTCTAGTGGGTCCTGTGCTTATTGTCCAGCACCATAGAGCTCCACTGGCATTTGCCATTGAATTGGCAGGTCAGCCACTGGTGCCCTGTGATTTTCACAGATGAGAACAGGTGCACCCTGAGCACATGTGACAGGTGTGAAAGGGTCTGGAGAAGCCGTGGAGAACGTTCTGCTGTCTGTAACATCGTTCAGCATGATCGGTTTGGTGGTGGGTCAGTGATGGTCTGGGGAGGCATATCCATGGAGGGACGGACAGACCTCTACAGACTAGACAATGGCACCCTGACTGTAATTAGGTATCAGAATGAAATCCTTGGACCCATTGTCAGACCCTATGCTAGTGCAGTGGGTTCTGGGTTCCTCCTGGTGCACAATAATGCCCGACCTCATGTGGCAAGAGTTCCTGAAAGATGAAGGAATTGATACCATTGAATGGCCCCCACGCTCTCCTGCCCTAAATTCAATAGAACACCTCTGGGATATCATGTTTTGGTCCATTCGACGCCGCCAGGTTGCACTTCAGACTGTCCAGGAGCTCAGTGATGCCCTGGTCCAGAGCTGGGGGAAATACCCCAGGACCAGGGGTGGACTGACAACTCATGGGGCCCCCGGGCAATAGGGGATCATGGGGCCCCTGTGTCCTTACCCAAACTCAAAAAAGCCTATGAAAAAGGTACCAGGGGCATCTCATGGGGCCCCCTACTGACCCCGGGCCCTCGGGCAGCGCCCGAGTTTTCAAATGGTCAGTCCGCCTCTGCCCAGGAAACCATCTGTCGTCTCATTAACAGCATGCCCTGACGTTGTCAGACATGCATACAACACGTGGGGGGCATACAAACTACTGAGTACCATTTTGAGTTGCTGCAATTAAATTTCAGCAACATGGGACAGGCTGCTGCATCATTTTTTCACTTTGATTTTTTGGGTGTCTTTGAATTCAGTCCTCTGTAGGTTAATTTTCATTTCCATCAAACGATGGGTCATCCTTACGTTCTTAACACATTATCCAGTCCATATCAGTACAGATATTAAGCATGATATTTTTCCCCATTGAAATCTGATGTGTTTTCAAAATGTTCCTTTAATTTTATTGAGCTGTGTATATACATAGTGCCTTGGTTGCTTGGGGGGGGGGGGGCACTATCATCCTTACATACTCAATACACAAAGCAACTTTAACAAAAAACTGTGGAAAAACACACATATATACAAGAGTTTCACCGCCATGAAGATTCAAATCAACATATTTTATCAACAGTTCCCTTGTATTATCCACTGTGAAGATATAGAGCACCAAAAGTGCACCACTGCAAACTCCAACACCCGTTTTAGTGCATATCCCAGTGTTTCACAGTTTCCTACCAGATGGAAAGATCTCAAGAGCATGGGCATGGGCAGCACAGTGGCTAAATGGTTATCACTTCCGCCTGGCAGCACTAGGGTCGTTGGTTTGAATCCATGCCACGGCACCACCTGCCTGGAGTTTGCATGTTCTCCCTGTGCCTGCGTGGGTTTCCTCCGGGTACTCCGGTTTCCTCCCACACTCTAAAGACATGCTGGTAGGTTAATTGGAGCCTGTCTAAATTGGCCCTAGTATGTGTATGTATGAATGTAAGTTAGGGACCTTAGATTGTACACCCCTTGAGGGTTAGGGACTATGTGAATGTATAATATACAGTGAGGAACAGAAGTATTTGAACACCCTGCGATTTTGCAAGTTCTCTTGGGGCCATTTATTGTGAGATTTTGAGCAACGACCTCCTTCCCTCAGTCAGAGCATTGAAGATGGGTCGTGGCTGGGTCTTCCAACATAACAACGACCCGAAGCACACAGCCAGGATAACCAAGGAGTGGCTCCGTAAGAAGCATATCAAGGTTCTGGAGTGGCCTAGCCAATCTCCAGACCTAAATCCAATAGAACATCTTTGGAGGGAGCTGACACTCCGTGTTGCTCAGCGACAGCCCCGAAACCTGACAGATCTAGAGGAGATCTGTGTGGAGGAGTGGGCCAAAATCCCTGTTGCAGTGTGTGCAAACCTGGTGAAGAACTACAGGAAACATTTGACCTCTGTAATTGCAAACAAAGGCTTCTGTACCAAATATTAACACTGATTTTCTCAGGTGTTCAAATACTTATGTTCAGCAGTGCAAGACAAATACATTCTTTAAAAATCATACAATGTGATTTCCTGAATTTTGTTTTAAATTCTGTCTCTCAGAGTGGGAATGCACCTACAATGTGAATTTCAGACCCCTCCATGATTTCTAAGTGGGAGAACTTGCAAAATCGCAGGGTGTTCAAATAGTTCTGTTCCTCACTGTATATATGTAAAGTGCTGCGTAAAAATTGACAGTGCTACATAAGTACCTAAAATAAATCTCAATACAACAAGATCAACATACACTTAGCAGTCACACAGCTATGGTATCCCATCCAATGATTTGGCTGAGCAGTGCTCAGCAAATGCCAAAAATAGAGCAAAAAATCACAGGACAAATACATTTAAATGTGATCTGGATATACGTGACTTTAACAAACACAATTCATGAACTTACAGGCATATGTGTACCAATGGGAGAATAGGAAAGACCTTCACTGGTGCTCTTCAGGAAGCTAAAATGGCTTTGCAGTGGCAAATGAGAAATCTTTGGTAACAAGACACTCTCTATTCTTGTTGAAAGGAATGATAAAACAGGTACAATTGCAGTGAATGCCAAAAAGATGGCTCCCTTCTCACCACAATAATGTGGATACAGAACAGAGTATGACTACCAGATACAGTATATGAGGAACATATTTTCCTTTCTCACCATTCTGCACAAGTCTTAATAAATTGTTTGTGTTGCGTATTGTTCTCCTGCCAGGTCTGTTGTGGACTGATGGTCCCCAGGTCCTGATTTCCATGCTCAGTAGTCAAACAAGAAAGATTCACAGCACCTGAAGAAGTGGGGTTTCTGGTACCCGCAAAGTGCGTTGTGATAAATTATGATACTCTCCCTTACTAAAGCCTCCTATGACATCTACAATATCAAGTTTATATAACTTATCCACTTCAATACTGTGCACTTTTACCTCCTTCCTGCTCAGGCCAATTTTCAGGTTTCAGCACTCTCACACTTTGAATGACAATTGCGCGGTCATGCAACACTGTATCCAAACTAAAATTTTATCATTTTGTTCACACAATTAGAACTTCCTTTTGGTGGTATTTAATCACCGCTGGGGTTTTTATTTTATTCATAAAAAAAGACCGAAATTTAAAAAAAAAAAAGACATTTTTCTTTGTTTCTGTTATAAATGTTTGCAAATAAATAATTGTTCTTCATAAATTTAGGCCAAATCAGTATTTATTATTTAGTCTGTAGGAAAGTTATAGAGTTCACAAACTATGGGATATATCTGAAAATTTATCAATCCTGAAGTACTGACAGCCAATCTAATTTCTTGAGGCCCAAAAATGTCAGAACAGTATAGATATCCTCCAAATGACCCCTTTTTGCAAAGTAGACAGTCCGACGTATTTCATAAGAGGCATGGTGAATTTTTTGAAGTTGTAAATTTTTTGTCATAATTTTTCGAAAAAAGAAGAAATTAAAAAAAATATTTGCACAATTTTTTTTTTTACATACTGACACCAGTGCAGTACAGCGTCATCATATAACTGGCGGTTTTTTTTTTTCATTACACTATGATTAAAGTAGTTTAATGTTACCATAGTAACATTGTACTACTTTGGGGAAGTGATCAGTATTTTTTTTTTACACAATTTGATTGCTTATAGCAAAGAATTTATTTGCTATAAGCAAGCATTTAACTGAATAAAAATCGATTCATTCAGGTTTTTTTGTTGTGATTAGCTGTGATTGGCCATGGCTAATCACATGACACAGATAGGCTGTGATTGGCCCAGCCTGTGCATGTGATTGCTGCGACCATTCACAACTAGACACACTTGTAGACAATGGATGGTATTAAAGGAAGCCGTCCATTATATACAACTGTCATGTGATCTACTGTGATTGGTCACAGCAGATCACATGGTACTGGCAACGGGGCCAGTACACAGATCTGTCATCAGCTGTGTCCGAGGTACACGGGTGGTGACAGATCTCGGCACAGCGCAGCCCTGCGGGCACGCACAAAGCACGATCCAGGAAGGACGTCATATGATGCCCTCCCGGAGGGACGAGGTGCTCGCCCAGCCATCATTTGACTATAGGCTGAGCGGCAAGTGGTTAAGAAGCCAAGTGCTAACAAGTATATGGGAAAGAAACTACAATGTACTGTGAAACGTTTCTCATAGTGTATACATTGTGCAAAACATTTTGTAGTGCAGCAGTACAGCAACTTTGTCACCCTTAACATGAAGTTGTACAAGGTGGAATTCACCCTCGTGAGGCTTTGCAGGAAACCTAGAGGAAAAACATTGTATTTTTGGAGTGGTATTTGTAAAGCATTATCTAAAGCTTTATAACAGGGGTCTCCAAACTTTATAAATGAAGGGCCAGTTTACTGTCCTTCAGACTTTAGGGGGACTGTGGCCAGTGGGAGAAGAAAATGTCCTGGCATCAGTGGGAGTAAACAATGCCTCGTTATTGGTATTAATGGGAGATACAATGCCCCATCACTGGTACCAATAGGAGGAATAGTTTCCCATTGTTGGTGTCAGCAGGAGGAATAGTGTCCCATTGCTGGCATCAGTGGGAGGAATAGTGTCCCATCATTGGTGTCAGTAGGAGGAATAGTGTCCCATCATTAGTGTCAGTAGGAGGAATAATGCCCTATTATTGATGTCAGTGAAAGGAATAGTGCCCCATCATTGGTGTCAGTGGGAGGAATAGTGCCCCATCATTGGTGTCAGTGGGAGGAATAGTGCCCTATCATTAGTGTCAGTAGGAGGAATTAGTGTCCTATAATTGTTGTCAGTGGAAGGAATAGTGCCCCATCATTTGTGTCAGTAGAAGGATTAATGCCGCATTATTGGTGTTAGTGGAAAGAAAAGTGCCCCATTGTGCTGATGGTGGGGGAAATAATGCCCCAAGGGCCTGGATAAAAGCAAGCAAAGGCCTGCATCTGTCTCTTGGGCCACAATTTGGAGGCCACTGTTTTAGAACATCACAAAGTGTTATTTTAGGGGCAGTTTGTTAAAAGCAAAAGCTTTTCAAACACCCTATGAGTGTCTACAATGCATTTGAGGTGCCAGTTAATGACTTGCCAAGTTTACCAACACCTACCACCTATTTTGCACATGTATGATATTCAATCGACTACTCCCTCATGATGATCTCACGTTGAGGTATAATGATAACCCATACAAACTATTAAACAAACTGAAAAGTCATTTCTGAAATGGCGAGATGAAACCACATTGGTAAACCTTTATGGAAGGCCCTGTAACTCAGTATAAAATAGATCTTTACCTTTATGCCTAAAAGCCAAACTCCAACAAAATCTTTTTTTTTTTTTTTTTTTTAATTTTAGATATATCAGGGTTGTCTTGAGATTGATGGGTCAAGGGCAATATCTCACAGATTAGGCCATCATTCCTCTCTTTGCATTCTTCCAACAAACAAAAAAGATGTGAATACCAATTATAGATACAGAGAAGGAGAAAATGATCAATGATTATACATTAGTCCAGTGTTTTTCTTAAAGCTGAATTTCAAGTGTGGCATTTTTACATAGTTACATTGGTTCAGCTTGGACCGATGTAAGTATGTATGTGCCATACCTGTGGGACCCTCTAAAAGCTGGAAATCACTGTAATAGATACAGCTACTCCAGTGATTTCCACTAGTCTCTAGATCTGGTGCTGAGCGGCTTCCCTGCTGCATTGTGAAGGCATGAGCTCGCTTGCTTGGCACAGGTGACAATCATTTTCTCAATGATTGCAAAGCATTCCCTGGACAAGATGGAGAAGCAGGTAGCGATCTCACCCCCATCCAATCAGAGAATCACTTTGCATTCATCGAGAAAAGTGTTCTCCGAATGGCGTCAGTGCCAAGCAAGTGAATTTCTGTTTTCAGTAGTCAGCAGGGCACAGGACTGGAAGTTAGAGCCTATCACTGTGGTAGAAGTGCCTACTAAAGTGGTATGCAGCTTCCAGAGGATCCCACAGGTATGGCACTTAAGTACTTAGATTGGTCCAAGCTAGACCAATGTAACTACATAAAAAATGCCATACTTGGAATTCAGCTTTAAATGGTTGTAAAGGCTCAAGCTTTTGTACCTCTATGCATTCTAATCATGAAGGTAAAAAACATTCCCTATGCAGCATCCTCCCCAGCCCCCTTAAAATTCACCTAAGCCCCCTCTTGATCCAGCAATGTGCACTGGAGTCTCGGCTATCCCGGGACTCCCTCTCCTCATTGGCTGCTTCAGCAGTGGGAGCTATTGGCTTCCACTGCTGTCAATCACAGTCAGTGAGCCAATGAGAAGAGAGAGGGGGTGGATCCGAGCCGTGGCTGTGTGTGTGAATGGACACACGGAGCAGCAGGTGCCCCCATAGCAAGCTGCTTGCTGTGGGGGAACCCGACAGGAGGGAGGGTCCAGGAGTGCCGGTGGGGGACCCCAGCAGAGGAGGATCCGGGCTGCTCTGTACAAAACCACTGCATACAGCAGGTAAGTATAGACATGTTTGTTGTTTAAAAAATGTAAGCCTTTAGAATCACTTTAGGTGTAAGCCCACAGATGTATACCTAGCCGTTGCTGCACCTTCATTTAAGAGCTTAGTATCACACAGGGAGAAGCTGAAATTTTGCATAGACACTAAACCATGTTGCTGAGATGTGAGGTCTGGTGACAAGAGGATAGGCTTGTTACAAATATATCAAAATGTACTAAACCTGGAGAGTGCAAAATCTGGTGCGGCTCTGCATGATGGCCAATCAGCTTCTAACCAGTTTGTTTAATTAAGATTTGATGAAAAAAACCTGAAAGCTGATTGGTTTCTGTGCAGAGCTGCACAAGATTTTTTTGGTTTTTGGTTTTCTTTGTGTTTTCCTTCTGGGGAGATTTCCCCTCTTTTTCTTGTGGTTTTTACGCCCCGGTTACACAGATCTCGACTTTGAAATCGTGCAACTTAGGCCTCAGGCACACTTGACATTTTTACAGCGGCTGTTTTTAACTTTTGACGTTTTTTTCTACAGCCAGTAATGTTATCCTATGTCACCAGAACAGTCACCAATTGTCACCAGAACAGAATTAAAGGGCAAATCTTCTAATAGGGATGCCTGTTCTATTGACAACTGGCAAAGTCAATGTTTAAATATGTTGGCTTTGGAATATTTTAATTTGCCCTAATAATAGTCATACGCATGATCATTTTTAGACAATTTAAATTTTAGACAACAACAGAGCAGTTGAAGGACTCCTATTTAATGAGACAGTATGTACTGACAAGCTTTTATTTTCCTCAAAAGGACATCCCTACCCTGTTTAAGAAAAAATGTCAGGCAGGGATAGCAAGGTTGTAAGTGAAATGTTTACGAGCAATCATATCTCCCGAATAAAAGGCAAGGCATTCTTTTTCTGCTGCCACAGATGTGTATACTGATTTGATTGATCAATACTGATCTATGAATGAAACATGATCTATGGATGGAGAGAGAAGACCTTTTAATCATACACCCGTCCTTCATGAACAGATCACATTTCAATTATAGAAGCTGCAGGTTTTTAATGGAAGAGCTAGGCAGATAAGGCGGCCATAGTCAGCACTCTTGTTGAGTGCCTAACACTGCTTCCTAAGTTTTATTACCCCCGCCCCATCAGATGATTATGGTGGCGCAGGTAAGGGTTTGAAGGATGAAGATTTCAAGGAAGCAGGAGCCAGCAGTACAAGGGACACATCAAATTTTATTACTATGTAATGTCTCTTGTGTTGATAAAAAAATTATACTTGAGTTTTTTGAATTGTAGTGCTGGGGTACAGTTTCTTATGTGCCCTATCTGCGTGCAGAGTTTTTGACACCCACAAAACCTTGTTAAAGTGGTAGTAAAGCTACTTTGTTAATTTTTACCTACAGGTACGCTTATAATAAAGCTTACATGTAGGTAAAATGAGTATCTCCTAAACGTGTACCGGTTTTAAGAGCTGGTGCATGCGGTTTGAAGGAACGGCATGCCTGTGCCATTCCTTCAGAGCACCGTGCCGTTTCCCGAGACTCCCGTGTGCATGCACGAGCGTGACTTCATCCTGGCTCAGCTGTTCAAGCCGCCAGAGCCCGCGAACCCAGAAGAAGGACTGGGTGAAGATGGAGGCCCTGTCAGTGGTGACAGCGCGTCAGTATATCTGCCTTTCCAGTACATCCCATGTGATCAAGCACATATACTGACAGATGTGCTTGGCGCCAGCAAGGACGGACTGACAACTCATGGGGCCCCCGGGCAATAGCGGATCATGGGGCCCCTGTGTCCTTGCCCAAACTCAAAAAAACCTATGAAAAAGGTACCAGGGGCATCTCATGGGGCCCCCTACTGACCCCAGGCCTTCGGGCAGTGCCCGAGTTTCCAAATGGTCAGTCCGCCCCTGGGCGCCATTGATATGCTGATCACAGGTGCAATGCTTTACAGGCTCCAGCAGCAAAAAAAATAATAAATGCACATTTGTTACCTGCAAAAAAAAGTGCATTTATGATTTTTTTTATCAAAAGGTGAACTTATCCTTGAAAGGGTTAGTTCCCGTTTACAAAAAAACTGCCTATGCAGATTAGAGACATCTGTAGATAAAAAACCTGAGGTGGAATACTGCCCTTTTTATTGATGTAGACCATTTATGCACCTCATGAAGCCAGACGGGAAAACTCCCAAGACATTGCTAAGAGAGGCTCAGTAATTGCTGTTCACCCATCACAGGAATGAGCTCCCAAACGCTGAGCTCGGAACTACTGCATCAGAAGAATGAAAGTGCCTGTGAGGGAGTGCCTGTGAGTTTGAAATAGAAAAAGAGCTCACTTCTGTGATGGTGAAGATGAATCATAACAGCTGGGCCTCTCTCAGCAGCATCCTCAGCAACATCCTTGGAGTTCTCCAGCCAGGCTTTATGAGGAATGATAACAGCCTACACCTATAGCAAGGATATTATTCAGCTTTGGTCAGAGCTGCACAGCTCGTTTTTATCTACATATGTCCTTTATCTGCATAGACAGTTTTTTTGGTTAAGGTGATCTATGACTTTAGAATAGAAGTATGGGGTTTCCAAAAAAAATATTTATACTCACCTAGGTGAATACAGCATAGATCCAATGCTTTATCTGTCCCCTGACACCTCTGTACTGGGAACTAAGAAAACACCATTGATCACTCAGTTCTACCCCTGCTCTCTGAGCAGAGAGCTGGTGACTGTCAGTCACTGGCTCTCTGCTCTGCCCTCTAGTGTTCACTGGAGCACTGTGCTGTGGACAGGGTGAAAGGTGCTTGTTCAGGCTGTCAGCGGCATGCTGAGAGGCTGAGCCAGCTGCCACTTAGGCTTCTGGGCAGACCCCAACTGTATTGTCGGGATCTTTCCAGAGCTTGGACCAGCTCTGTGATCTCGGCCGTTGGCTGAAAATGGGTTTCAGGAGTGAGGAACAAAGTACACTCCTGTGATCCATAGGAAAAGTAGAGCCAAAATAGCTTTGGCCATACTTTTCCTTTACACTTGAGGTGATTAAATGCCTAATTAAATGCAGTTGTTGCTGACAGTCCTTCAGCTCATTTTTTTCTGAATCTTTTGAAAAAAAAAAAACATTAGCGTGTGAACAGTGTGCACCTAAACCACTCCACATTACATCATTCACCACAACTCTGTTTCCCCATAGATAGAGTGAAAGACATCCACCAAATAGGCCTATTACTCCTGATTAAAAGTGTCCTGCTGCTACCTAATATTATGCTGCAGTATCTTCTGGGGTATCTTTCGTTTTTTTAAAATTTAGAAACTTTTTATAACTATTCATAAAGCATTCACAAAATAGTTAGTTATTAAGTACCTTCCCCTAAACACACTCAGAATCTGGTGCAGCTGTGTACGGTAGCTAATCAGCCTCTAGCCCCAGCTTGTTCAAATAGAATACACTCAAAAGGGGAAGTTCCGCTTTAAGCCTTTGTCCCCCGCTTCCCATTAAGGACTGGCACCTTTGGGGAGTGGGTACCCAAATTTGACAGGTACCCGCTCCCACTTCCACTGCGATTGTCTAGTCGATCGGAAGCAGAAGTTGTCCTCCCCCCTCCCTCCCCGTAATTTTCTGGGACACGTGACAGGTCCCAGAAGATTACAGGGCCATTCACAAAGCGCAGCGCTTGTCACGCATGCGAAGTTGGCACCCGGCTGTGAAGCCGAAAGCTGTCACAGCCGGGTGCCCACACTGCAGATGCCGGCGCCAGGGAGAGAAGACAGCCGGTAAAACCAGCCGTGGTGAGGACACCACTGGACCGAGGTTTTTGTAGCTGCTGACTTTTTTTTTTCAGGTGGAACTCCACTTTAAGCTTTGCCAATAAAACCTGGAAGCTGATTGGTGTCTAGGCAGAAGTGAGCCTGATTTTGCACTCTCTGGATTTAGTAAATAAACCCCTTAGGTTTTACACACTAGATTAAATAAACAGATAAACAGGCTTTCCTTTCATGATATCGTCTTGCAACAAATATTTTTTTTGCAATCCTTACATAATAAAACACAACTATAAAAAAATGCACTGTTTAAAATTACAGTAAAATTATGTTTCTGGTACAAAGCATTGCAAAGTTATTTACAAATAAATGTAAGTGTTGTTTTTTAAATGGGAAATTTGTAAATATATGTTAAATGTGTCAAAATAATTAGAAACGAAACAAACCCCCAAAAAAGTTTAAATATGCATAGCTAATAAATTAGAAACAAACAAAATGTTTGGACCAATGCTGCATCCACTTAGGTGAGTATGTAAGCTTACTTGTTTAAAAATCCCACATTTCTTTTAAACACAGCTGACAATTCCTGTATATTGGGGTGGGAGGTTTACTTGAAGCCGGGCAGAGAGACTGGACATGCTACACATGCCCACAGTAAAATAATGACATTTTTTTTTGGGTGTGTGTAGCACATCCAAAGTCTGCAACTAGGAGGTATTTCAACAAAGGAGTAATTATCTGCTTGGGCAAAAAGAACATATTAATGATCTTTGGTCTTCTTAGCCTCCATGTGGTCATCACAATAAAGTAAAGCTAGTAGAAGACTTTTGTTTTGGCATCACATCTATCCTTTTTAGATCAGGAGTTCTATTTGATTTGAGTGGAACATTTTAGTTTCTGACACAGCCAAGGCAAGATCATTGCATCTATATACACATCTGTGTGCCTGTAAATCAGAAGATTTGATAGATCATAAGCATTTCACTTGTATGTCTTGTTGTCCCTGCACAGGGCAGGGACAGCTTTACCAGGAAAATATTGCCCTCCAGAGGATTTATCCCCCTCCCTGACCAGGCCATTTTTTGCGTTACGGTGCTGCGTTACTTTGACAATTGCGCGGTCATGCAATGCTGCACCCAAATGAAATTTAAGTACTTTTTTGCCCGCAAATAGAGCTTTATTTTGGTGGTATTTGATCACCTGTGTGGTTTTTATTTTTTGCGCTAAAAAAAAAAGACCGACAATTTTGAGAAAAAAACAATATTTTTGCTATTAAACATGTCCAGTAAGAAAATTTTAAAAAAAATTTCATAAATTTAGGCCAAAATGTATTCTGCTACATGTCTTTGCTAAAACAAAAATCGCAATACATGTAAATTGGTTTAAATGAAAGTTATAGCGTTTACAAATGGCGGTATATATAGTGGGATTTTTTTTTATTTTGTTTTTTACTAGTTATGGCAGCAATCAGCGACTTATAGAGGGACTCTGGGGGGAACTGGCTTGGTGTCACTGACATCCTCAGTGACACCAATACAGTGATCAGTGTGGGAAAATATGAGCTAGGGCTATTGATTCATATACCATTTTGTTTCAGGATCGATAGCCCTAGCTCATATTTTCCCACAATAATAACCATCGCATCCTCTAATGTCAGTCCTGACCCTGAAGTGTATCTGTGGAGAAATGAAGCTGCTGCTTAAGGGTCTTTCCTGGGGTTGGGACACAAGGATTTAAGATCTTTAATCAATTCCACTGGTAAGGGTACCTGTACCTTTGTGTCTCCCACTGTTATGAGTGGAAGTGTTATGTTTGATTTTTGGATGTACCCCACAAATTTTCTTTACTTCCTCCCACTGTTGCTCTGAGCCAGGACCCGCCGGGGCCAAACAACTTATTTCAAGTTGGCTTGCTCTTTTTCTCACCAATTCCCAAAATGGGTCTACATAATATTCCCCACAGGTGCCTGCAACATATATATAAGGACACGGCTTAGTCTGCTCACCTTCAGACTCTTCCTTGCCCAACTTATTTCCCATTTTTTTTTATTTCCGAGCTTCACAAATTTAGGACCCTCACAGTTTGTCCTTCACGTGTATGCCCAATAAATATTGTACAATTTTGAGAACATCTGCAATATAGCCTTCATCCTGATAAAATTGCGGTTATACCTGTTACATATTTATCATATTGTGTTGCGCTCCTAATAATAGGTATCTCTTCTATATTCCTTATTCCTTAATACACCCAAAAATTGACAATGTGTAATCGAATAATCTGATACACAAAAATATATAAAAATGTAAAAAAACATTTGTATACAGTGATTCAAAAAAGCTAAATATAATAAACACTTGTGTAGAGAATACCTAAATGTGAATATAATTCTCCTAAAAAATACATGATATGATGGTATGTACGTGATAATGAAAATAAATAAACCAATATTGCACCATAATTTGTGAAAAAAACAAAAAATGTTAAATATATATAAATAAAATATATAATAAATATATATATACTGCAAATAAATAAATAAAAAATATTGTCCTTTAAATTCAGTGACTCTGTGCTTGATTTAATCTTGAATTGGTGACTCTTTGTGAATCCTCTAATTAGTGCAGATGTATGCTCACCTCCTTATCTGCCTGCAATTAGGCTATATGCGCTTGTGGTTCACCTCCTATGGAACCTGCTTGGATGAAATTCCTCCTTTATAGACTGTGAAATATGGATATCCTTTATCATTAATTAGCCCATTCGGGATTGATCACTCCTTACGAAATTCAAATCCCCTTATGATCTCCTCTCCATGCGTTTACGCTCAGATGCAGGTGCAGCCGTTTAAATCCATCTTCCTCCACACCCTGGGTTCAGATATCTACTTATACCTGTTACATACACATTCTAAAACATATTCTCAAATTTTCCATATAAGCTTGAATATAATGCTGATATTTCTTATTTCATTTACTTTAAAGCATCACTCTAGCTCGTTATAAGACAATGCAAGCATAATGAAAACAAAATGGTATATGAATCAATAGCCCTAGCTCATATTTTCCCACAATCAGTGCTGATAAAAAGCACTGACACTTTACTAATGGCACTGGGCAGGAAGGGGCTAACATGTGGGGTGATCAAAGGGTTAACTGTGTGCTATGTGCCGTTTGTAACTGTGTGGCTGTGTTTGTGCTTCACTGTAAGCACACTGCTTTGCATGGCTGTGTTATGCACAGCCATGCAAAGCAATGTGCAGGAGCTGACAGGGGAGTGAACTGTTTTGTTTACAAACAGTACTTCCCCCCCATCGGAGATGCTCAGCAATCACCGGGTGCCAGCAAGTAATCACCAGCCAGGACCTGATGATTGACAGCCAAGGCCGTGAATGGCGCGCCCCTACCTGGAAATGCAAAATATTGTGTATATACATGATTTGGCGCACTAATGTCGCTCTGTAGCAGTACTTCTGCTATAGGGCTGATGGAAAGCGGTTAATAAATAAAAATGATTAAAAAAAATTGTAATCTGAAAAAAGTGTAAAAAATGAAAACATAAAAAATAGTACTGCAAGATGGAATGGCCGAATCTGGACCAATTTTTGGTTCTCAGCACTATCATGTTTCTTCCATTTATAGCTTCATTAAAAGAACATTGGCCACTCCTCGTAATTTCCAAAATTTTATGGCAGTTATGGCAATAGGGGGCTAGGTGATCCAAAAGACTGACGCATTTCCAGGGGCAATTCCCTCTTCCTCAGAGCCCTTGAAACACCTCAGCCTTTTGGATGTTAGGTGTAACATCTAATGTGACTTGTCCAGGGGACCAGGTCATTCTTATTCATTGTTTGATCAATGTGTCATTAATTCTATGTCGCTTGTGAGTATACATCTGTTTTTTATACGAATAAAGGTACTGCTGATGTAATGGAGTAGGCTGGTGCGCCTTGTGTTTTGCAGTTATCTTTTTGGGCTTAAGGCAAGCACATCACTGAAAGAATTGTGTTTTTCTATGTGGCCCCAAAGTTGCATATAAGTAAACCCTCTCCATGCTGAAATGTCCCCATGTCATTACCCAGCTCCCTGTGTCTTTTTTAAAATTATACCTTGCATATTAGCCTTGAAAATAGCCAGATTAGATTTTCAAGAACCACTTCCCTTCCATTCCTCATTGACATCAGTAAGGTCCACATTTAACTTTTCAATTTTATGATTTCAAGGACACCCTGCAAACTGAACCCAGACACATATGCTCATCCCTAGTTGTGAAAAAGTAATATCACTTCTTAATAGCAAAAGTTTGCTGCATTACCGTCTAATTGATATCATAAATCAAATACATTTTTGTACTGGCTATTTCAAAGCATTTTTATGTTCTAACCAGATATCAAAGAACCACTAATATCATAAAAAATATGTATTTTATATCCCCATATATCTCCATGACAAAATCATGGAGGCTACCATAGCTGACCATTTCTTATGGAAATGCTTGCTGCCTAGCTGTTGTGCTAAAATTTTGGCTTTAATGGAATGAACAGAGATAAGGAATTCTGACACTTTTTTGACACCTATTCTCAACATGCTAGTTCCAGGTCTGTAACTCAAAACCTATTGACATATGCAGTTGACTGAGAGACAGCAAACAGCACAACTGGGAGAAGTGCCTGAACTAGAAACTGGATGGAAAGATCACCAGGTGTTGTTTTATCTTGAGATTTATCAAGAAAAAAACTTTCCAAATTACATTAACATTGTAAGTAACATTACTTTAAATCATATATAAGGTTTTACTGAATGGATGTATATGTACTTTATCAGCAAAAAGTCAACAGCATGTGGGAAAAAAAATGTTATATATACTGTATACTTGCTTACATATACAGTATGTATCTATATTAGTGTAACACCCAGGGGCGTATTTACCGCGAGGCAAACAAGGCGTTTGCCTAGGGCGGCACTTTTCAGGGGGCGGCACGGCCCCCCTTCTCCCGGCAGAAGTGACACAGGACACAGAGTGATCTGAGTGCTGGGACTGGGAGCAGCCTGGGCTCAACTCTGCTCATTTTGTGTGCAATGGGGAGGCGGATCGACGCAGGGTCCATCGGCAGGGGCACCGGAGCTGACACCGCACCAGTTACACTGATCCGCAGTTTTGTCCCCAGCTGACTCTCAGCAGAGCACACCGAAGCCGCCTCCCTCTACTCCACTGTCTATAATGTACACGGGAGGAGGTGGAGAGACACCGCTGTGCATGTCTGTGCTGATCTGAGGTCTGTACCGATTTTCTTTTATTGTTCCTGGGCAGAGGAGGGGGACAGAGTGACCGGGAAGGGGGGGGGGGCAAGTTAAAAAAATTAGTGATGGGGGTTATGTGCTGGGGGAGAACTTTGGGAGGGGAGAGGATCTATTCTAGAAGTTGGTTTTGGAATTGAAATCTGACCCCACACAAGAGAACATGCCTTCTCCCCTCCTAAAGCGCCCCCCCAGCACATATCCGACCCCCTTCCCCGCACCTCCCTACTAGCACAAGTGGAGGGGGGTCTGTACTGAGAGAGGGGGGTCTATAATGATGGAGAAGGGCCTGTACTTAGTGGAAGGTGGGTCTATACTGAGGGAGGGGGGAATCTCTACTTAAAGGGGAATGAGGTCTGTACTCAGAGTGGGGGATCTGTACTGAGGGGGGACTGGTGGGGAGGGGGTCTGTACTGAGGTGAGGGGGGGATCTATACTTGGTGGAGAGGGGGTCTGAACTGAGGTGAGGGGGGGATCTATACTTGGTGGAGAGCAGGAGCGTATTTACCGCAAGGCAGCATTTTTGAGAGGGGTGCGGTAGTACTGGGGCAGGGAAGTGGGGGGGGGGTGGAACAGCAGGTAATTTTTGTGTTGCCTAGGGCAGCACAAAACTTAAATACACCACTGCTAACACCCTCCTAGATAGATGCTAGGTTAGGTAAATTTAACTCTTTGGCTCTCCTGTAATCAGTAGAGCTGCTTGTTCTGGTCTGCTCTGAGTTTCACAGGCTGTGGGTTTAGCTGCTTTCCCTTGCTTTTTTGATGGTTCTGGAAAGCAGTATGAATATTTCTGTGGTCTCGGCCAATCCCCAGGGGAGGGTGTTCAAATGGTAGATAGGAGTGCGCATAAATAGTCTGAGGCTTGGAGTAGAGAGGTTATTGCCCAGGAGGAGGAGATCCCAACCTAAGAGCTGCTTCTCTGAGCAGTCTACTATTCATCAAGGTTGGCTAGCTAGGGGCCTATTCTGAATTCTGCTAGAGCTGACTGAGGGACTTCTTCTGGGAATCTTGTCTGTAGGATTCACTGTAGAGGTGTTTTGAAGATATTGGAAGGAGGCATCCATTAGTGAGTACAGACTGATGTGTGGGATCCCAATGACAGTGTGCTGCTGCTATTCCTCTTGCCCCAGAGTCAGTTTGTGCTTAAATGAGGACATTATTTGTGGTGTCCCTGTATAGCTCAGTTCATCATTTGCTGCTGCAAGGACTGTGCCCAATATCTTTAGGAGGAAAATATGTGTTCTTAAGTTAATACCGAATGCACAAAAAATGGCCACTGCCCCAGTCTATAACTGGCCTTCATAGCAAGGAGCACAAGGATGACGCATGTCAAACAACAAAAAATAAAAATTCCCAGCTCTAACTTGCCAGCCAGCTTGCAAACAAACCGAATTAACCTGTCTTAAGCATGTATTGCAATATGTTTGAACTAAATATCCCTATTTATTGCATAGTCTGCTTAAAAGGGTATATACCAGTGTGCAGAGGGGCCTTCAGAATTTCTAGTGTTAATATGTGGTTACGCCCCTTTAGCACCTGATCGATAAATGCATGCACTAGCTCTTGGGATTTGAGCACAGGTATCTCGTTTGTTGTATTGTTGGGTCAGTAGCCAGACCTGAACCTTGTAGCTCTCCCCATTGTGTCTTTTCCCCTATGTTGGCATTGTGTCCACAGTAGCATTTGCAAAGGCAGAGCAGAGTAGGACTGGCCATAGAGGGATTACTTTGACGCAGTTGGCCAGCTTAAGCATGTATTGCAATATGTGTGAACAAAATATCCCTATTTATTGCATAGTCTGCTTGAAAGGGTATATACCAGTGTGCAGAGGGTCCTTCAGAATTTCTTAAGTTAATACTGAATGCACAAAAAATGGCCACTGCCCCAGTATATAATTGGCCTTCACACCAAGGAACACAAGGACGACGCATGTCAAACAACAAAAAAAGAAAAATTCCCAGCTCTAACTTGCCAGCCAGCTTGCAAACAAACCGATTTAACCTGTCTAACAGTATGTGTTAAAAACAGGGGTTTACTTAGCACACATTTGCAAACACATGCGTAAGGTACAGAACCTCGTCATGGCACCCCAGTATTCTGTAGTTCTTAATTCTCCAATTTTAAGAGCCCCCATAGTAGAGGCACATGTATTTAATGGATAGACCGAGGGCAGATGAACCTGAGGGAACCCACCCCTTCTTAAAGGTACAGGAGTGCACTGGACACCCAGCATGTAGCACAATGGCAGCTAAGGTGTCCCGTGCCCCCCTCGACCAACAACTCAACATTACAAAAAATGGACACTGCTCCAGTCTAATACTAAATGTTGCTGGAGTCACCCACGGTTTCCCTGCACCTATCCCACTTCTATATTTTTAAATAAAGCCTCAAAAGAATACTCCTAGAATGTTTATTAAGTTGGATGAGTGTCTGTTGTGTAACTGGCTGCCTCTGCACTGAATAGGAGTGAATCTGGTAGCCCCTGTGGAGGTATGCACTACATTAGTTGCAATTTGTTTTTCCTGCCTTTAAGATTTTCAGCACAATTATGACAATAATATGACATTTAGGCATTCCCTCCAAATGCTTTTTATGAAATACTGTGCTTGTGTCACACGTCAAGTACCAACTCAATGCTTGCAGATTGATAGAAGTCAGAAATGGGGAAGTGTTTTTTTTTTCTTTATACTTTATATTTATTGCCAAAATGCATCTAATCCAAAAACACTGAACTGCTTTTCTGTTTACTTGACAGTTAACTGATAAAAGTTCTTTAGAAAATGTTGAACTCATGAAACTGGTTTCTCATATCTTGTATAATGAAACTATTGTGTTAAGAGGATTCAAGTGTCATACTATGAAATTAACTATGGCAGAACTGAGAATATGCACACAACCAATATGAAGCATTGTGAACTGACTAGTCTGTGATGGAGTAATTTTTTCCCAAGTAAATATTACAAGAACTCACAAAACAAAGTAGCATTTGAAGAAAGTAAGAGTTTAAATGTGTCTTTACATAGGTTTCTATAGCCTTATGCAAATATGCCCTGTTGTTACATAGTTAGTCTGTTTAAAAAAAAGACACATGTCCATCTACTTCAACCATTAAAAGGGAAAAGAAAAATGATACATTCCTATATACACAATCCTATACCTAGAATTGATCCAGAGGAAGGCAAAAAAAAACCCCCAATAAAGCATGACAGAATTTGTTACAGCAGGGAAAAAAATTCCTTCCTAATCCCTCAAGAGGCAATCAGATATTCCCTGGATCAATTTTACCTATAAATGTTAGTATCCAGTTATATTCTGTAGATTTAGGAAAGAATCCAAGTCTTTTTAAAAACAATCTACTGAGCTGGCCAGAACCAGTTCTTGAGGGAGTCTATTCCACATTTTTACCACTCTTACTGTGAAAAAGCCTTGTTCATGAAGTCAAATGCCCAATACCTCTGGTAAAACACAGTTTATTTCAAATAGTATGTCTGCTATAATATAATTAGGCTACAGTATGTGTGACCAGTGCTGGGCACCCCCTCCTGAACCCTCATCTCCCTGCAATATGGGCACTATACTAGGCAGCTATGGTGAGCCCCCTGATATTCATCTGGGACACCTGCTGCCTTTCCCTTTCCTCTTGTCATTGTCTTCACTTTGTAAACGATTTGTCACCACCCTGAAAGCTCACTATGCTATGCAGTGCCATCAAAATGTAATAAGCCTGAGTAAATTAAACATTTTAATCTGGTGTAGTGGCTGCTAACACATTGTGGGGATGCATTGGGGGTATAAAGGTGCAGAGGGGAGTTTTTCTAGGTCAACAGGTTTGGTTGTGAAATCTACCAGTTGTTATACCTTTGTCAATCACACTGTAGTTTGTCAATTAGCTATTAGCAAATATATCTCCATATTTATGATCCAATAACGACAATATGGGCATACTTCAAGCGTCTGAGTGAGGGCTGGAATTAACAAACCAGTAGCTGGCATTATGCAATATGCATGGAAATGCAGCCTCAGTTTACAGAACTGAATGACAGTTACTCAGAAAACCCACTACTTTAAAAGTTCCCAAAACAGTAATCAGTCTTTTAGAGAACTTCAGCAAAAATGAAAACTTATTAAAAAAGTTGAAAACAATCTTTTTTTTAATTAGATATGTGTAGGAATGATCACACTAAAGTCAGAATTTACAGAACTGCATTATTTTTTTCATTTATGCATCTCCATGTAGCATTGAAAGGGGGAAAAAAATCTCTCCTACATTTAAATGCAAATGTTAACTTTGAATGTTATAATTCTGCTGTTACATAGATATCCCACATGTGTGAGATATTTATGTAAAATAGGGGATCAATAGATTTTGGCAGTTTTATTATGAGGTGAACACCTGGGGCTGCACAAGTTACATAAAAGTAGTATTAGAAACATTAGCAGGAAAATACGTTTACATGTTTCAGTATTTTTATTCTAAGCAAAACCTAAAAAATAAAAATATATGTATCCATAACTGCTAAAAAAAATAATAGCTCAAATAATAGCTCCCTCAAATGAGAAAAAAACACTAGTGGGCTCTGGGACTGGAGGGAAACTGTGACTCTTGTAATTGTGAAGATAGACAAACATTGCACTAACCAGATAGCGCAATTTACAGCGCATGGAGCATATAAGACCTGCTCCTGGTACTCTGGATGTGTAATACTGCAAGGATAGGTGTCATCAGCGTATAGGCCACTAGATGTCATCCATCTAGGTAGACCCTCAAGTCTCCGAATATGCAAGTCACAGCCTCCAGGGGAAGGGTCATGCACAAATCCAAGCCACAGATAAACCTTCAAAAAAACAGGCTCCCAAGGAATGAAGAGCCCAGAGAAAGCCTCCAATGGTGTAGTAGGTCTTTATTCCAAGAAATAACAGCATAAGCAGGTTTAAAAGAAAGAACATACATCTGAATCCAATATGGCCGCCGGCCGTGTATCAAGGTGGCCCTGCGGTATATGCACAAAGGTTAGGGGCACCTCCCTAACGTGTTTCATGTCCTTACACTTCTTCAGAGCTAGGGAGGTGCACCTAACCTTTGTGCATATAACGCAGGGCCACCTTGATTTATCTTCACAATTACAAGAGTCACAGTTTCCCTCCAGAACTTATCTATTGAATATTTGCACTGATCACTTTATTCATCTCACCATATAACGGACTCAGTATCTTTTATATGATCCAGTGTGTTTTATTAGTCCAATTTTTCCATATGTGTTCATTTTATTAGCGCTGCATATTTATGTATTTTATGATTCTTTTATTGGGTTCTTGAGGTTACCTCTATATGCTAGCAGCTTTTGCATTATTTACCCAGCGCTCAGTTACCGATTTTACAGTTCTGATTTACTATTGCTGTTCTCTAGCTGGTTTAAAACCGCTTTTGACAAAAAGGGATGCTTTTTGGACGCCATGGACTTTTCTAAGTTTCCAGGCAGAAAAAACAGTCAAAATGCAGGCAGGGGACAGGACAAAGCAGTAGGGACAAAATGTATGTGAAATGTTTTGAAACAGCAATGTTTTACAATGTAATAATCATTTTTTAAAAAATGACATTTTTTTAAAAATTTCAAATTTGCTGCCGGTTCCGGCGCCTATACGTCCCGACGTCACAGGGACCGGAACACGGAAGCCGGCATCGGCCGGAGGAGATGGTGCAGGGGACGCATCGCAGGAGCGAAGGACAAGGTAAGCGCTGCAGGGACTCCCTATGCAATGCTGCATAGTAAGCCCAAGTGTAGCTCGGGGTTACCGCTTTTGGTACTGAAACTCTACCCTGAGCTACACTCGGGAATACCGCTAGGGAGGTTAACCTACCAGCATGTCTTTTGAGTGTGGGAGGAAACCAGAGTACCTGGAGGAAACCCACAGAGGCACAGGGAGAACATGCAAGCTCCAGGCAGGTGGTGCCTTGGCTGGGATTCGAACCAACAACCCTAGTACTGCCAGGTGGAAGTGCTAACCATTTAGCCACTGTGCTGCCCAGCATTGAAGATACCATTGATCCTGTCCAAATCTCTAACTCCATATGAAGAAATGCAGTCCCAGACTTGCAAGAAACCTCCACCATGCTTCACTGTTGCCTGCAGGCACTCTTTCTTGTACATTTCTTCAGCCCTTTGGCAAAAAAATTGCCCACTTATACAACCAAATATATAAACTTTTGACTCATCAGACCAGTTTCGTGCATAGTTGAGTCGCTTAGCCTTGATTCCATGTGGGAGGCATGGCTTTTTGGTTGCAATTCTTTCATGAAGACCACTTCTTGCCAGACTGCTCTGGACAGTAGATGGGTGTACCTGGGTCCTACTGCTTTCCACCAGTTTTGTCCACTGTTGGATATCTTCTGATGTCAAAGGGAAGTAAGCATGATGTGTCTTTCATCTGCTGTGTCTACAGTCCTCAACATTGACCCTTTCTTTGTGCTTCTTCAAAAGAGCTTGAACAGCACATCTTGACAGCCCAGTCCGCTTTAACCACTTGCCCTCCTGAGGATTTACCACCCTTCCTGACCAGGCCATTTTTTGCGTCACAGCACTGCATTACTTTAACTGACAATTGCGCAGTCATGTAACGCTGCACCCAAGTGAAATTTACATCCTTTCTTTCCCACGAATGGAGCTTTCTTTCAGTGGTATTTGATCACCTGTGCATTTTTAATTTTTTGTGCTATAAAAAAAAAAGACCAACAATTTTGAGAAAAAAAAAATATTTTTTACTCTTTGCTATTAATCACGCCCAGTAAAAAAAAAATAAAAAATAATAAAATTTCATCATAAATTTAGGCCAAAATATATTCTTGCTATGTGTCTTTGCTAAAAAAAATTCCAATATGTGTAAATTAATTGGTTTACATGAAAGTTGTAGCGTTTACAAATGGCAGTATAGATACTGCAATTTTTTTTATTTTTTTATTTACTAGCAATGGTGGTGATCAGCGACTTATAGCGGGACTGCGGTGGACATTCTGACACTGGGGGGAACTGACGTGGTGTCACTGACATCCCCAGTGACACCAATACAATGATCAGTGCTAAAAAAAAAGCACTGATACTGTACTAATGGCACTGGGCAGGAAGGGGTTAACATGAGGGGCTATTAAAAGGTTAACTGTGTGCAGGAAGTGTTTTACTAGGGGGCCGTGTCAGTGTGCATCACTGTAAGCACACTGCTTTGGATGGCTGTGATTTGCACAGCCATCTAAAGCAGTGTGCCCGAGCTGACAGGGAGGAGAACTGTTAGTAAACAAAACAGTCCTCCTCCCTGTCGGAGATGCTTGGAAATCACCGTCCGGGGCCCGGTGATTGACAGCGGCAGCCACGTGCCCCTACCCGAAAATGCTAAATCACGTATATATACAAGATTTTGCGCACCCATGCCACCCTGTAGCAGTATTTCTGCTATAGGGCGGTCAGGAAGCAGTTAAAATCTTTGCCTGGGAGAGACCTTGCTGATGCAGTATAACTATATTGTGTCTTGTTGCTGTGCTCGGTTTTGCATGGTGTATGACCTGTGACATAAACCTGTCTTCCACGACCTCACCTTAGTAGCAGAGCTTGGCTTTTCCTCACCCAGTTTTAACCACTTGCCACCCAAAGACATCCCTGTATGTTCTTGAGTTGCAGTGGTTATGCCAGGATGATGCCTTTAGCTTTTCTTTTGTCCGCCGATGGACTACTTTGTAATAGTGATCCTAGTGGCTTATTAGCTGCTGGGTCGCTTTAACAGGTGCAATTCTTTTACTACTTACTTTGTGGTGCTCTGCCTTAAATCATGTGATCTGTCAGGAAGTGAATAGTTAAAGACTTCTGCCACCTATCTGTTTACAAGGGACAGTAGGAGTAGCCATATATGAAAGGACCATTTCTAACTAGCCTATAAAAGAGAATAAATCACACTCCTCTAGTGCAATGCCAACATAAGGAGCAACCAGGAAAGGAAAGCTATAGAATTTGAAAACAATTTTCCTTATTTTCGATCCTGCTTAGGTCAGCATATGATGGGATATAAATAGCAACCAAACCCAAAGGGAGAGACAACAGAGAATGCTAAAATCTTTATTACATCGATAAAGCTGAAAAAATAAGTGAAGAGGCGAAGTTGTAAGTTTTACGAGAGTATACATCTAGTCTCTAATGGCAGATAAGATCTTAATTGAATTTCATCTGGCAACATTACAGAAGACTTCTACTAGCACCTTGAAATAAGCTGCCCAGGACGATAACACTCCTCTGGTAGCATGAGCTTTGATCTATGTTGGAGGGGAAAGGCCCTTGGAAAGGTATGCAGTCTGTATTTCCTTCAGAATCCATGATGTGATTACCCTTGGAAAAGTGTCTTTTCATCTCCGGGACCCTGAAGGATATATGAAGAGTGTCTCTACTGTACAGAACATCGCTGTCGTGGAGAGATACAGTAAGTTGACAGCACTTTCACCATGTTCAGAGGGCTGAAATCTTCAGTTTTTATTGAAGATGACAGCAAGGGAGGAAATGTAGCTTCTCACTTGATATCAAAGTTGTTAATTTATTTGTTATGAATGTGGGGGGAAGGAAGAGAGAGGCAATTAAGGCTAATTGTTAAACCAGACATACTGTATACTTGTAAATATTTTGGTCCACGTATGTGGTGTGTTTTTTCCCCTTTCTCTCCTCCTTCCCCTCTAATGTTTCCCATTCTCCCCAGCGGGATAGAATCTTTACACCATGGTGGGTTTAACTGATTATAATATTAACCACTTGCCAAAACGCGCTATAGCCGAATGACAGCTACAGCGCAGTTGTCCAGTCCTGGGAGGGCATCCTATGCCATCCTCCCAGAATGATCCTTCCCACGTGCCCCTGGCGATCTCTGTGAACACTGTGTCCTACGGACACAGCTGATCATGTGATGTGGTAAAATGCCAATCACAGCGGCCTTTTACCATGTGATCAGCTGTGTTCAATGACACAGCAGATCACCGGTAGATGCGGTTGCCGGTTATCAGCTGTACTTTTCTCACGCCGTGACAGCACTGGCGATAACTGGCAATTGTCAGAGCCCTGATGATCAGTGCCCAGCAGCGCCGCCCATCTGTGACCATCAGCGCAGCCCACAATTGCCCTAGCAACACCACTCACCTGTGCCCAGCAGTGCTACCCAGCAGTGCAGCATCATCAGTGTTGTCTATCAGTGCCCAGCAGTGCAGCCTCATCAACCCACATCAGTAAAGGAGAAAAATTACCTGTTTGCAAAATTTTATAATAGAAAAAAAAAACAGCAGCCATTGAAGTTTTATGTGTATTTCTATATTGGGACACTTTTTGTTGACATTTCTATCTAGATATTTTCATGATATTTGTAATAAAATTATAATTTTTTAAACTTTGGTGTGAAACTCCTTGTTGGCCATCCTAGAACACCCTTTACTTTTTCTTATATGGAAGATGTTACCTTCAAAAAGAAAACACAAAGCTGGCCAAAGCACCTCAACAGATGGGCAAAGAAAGCCTAACCATCCAAATCCTGACTTGGCCTTGTGGACTTGGTAATTGTGGCAGCAGGATTATGCCAGGAATAAGGGGGTCATCACTGTATGAGCAATAGGTTGCCTGCTTCACACTGAAATAGTACTACCGGGAGCCACTGTCACCCCACTCTCATCACCATTGTCTGACATGGCTGATCTTGCTCAGATGAAAGATGTAAGTCAAAAGCTGGTTCACAGAAGTAAAAGCACACCTAAACAGAAAAGAATTGGTAGTTGAAACTGTGGAACATGGCCCACTCTCAATCTGCCCTCACTAAGGTGCCCAATGATGGCGCTACAAGAGAACAGGTGACACAGGATTCCCCAAGGCGTAAGTCTAAGAGCTAGTCATTTTTCACCAGGGTCCCCCACACAGGGGTTTGGACTCATCTAAGTACTGACCCCTGAGTTCATCTTGCTGTAGACATGATGGACCACAGAGAATACAGGTAACCTGGATACAAGCCTCTGGTGAGGACAGGCAGTAGACACGGATAACCAGGATACAAGCCAGAGGTCAGGGCAGGTAGCAGACACAAATATGCAGAGTGCAAGCCAGAGGTCAGGGCAAGCAGCAGACATGGGTGACCAGGATGCAGGGCAATGAAAAAAAAAAAAATTGTTGTTGGAAACCTTCCACGCCTAGACATGATGGAATGGAGCCTTCTTTCTAGGCAAAATACTGAGTAAAAAGAGAATATCCAGAACAGGATAATCCTCCAAATCTTCACTTTATTATAATAACATTAAAAAGCTGATTTCTTTTTAAAGCACAGCCTTGTAGCCTTCGCCCGCTACAAATCTGCCTTCCACACCTACACCTCCTCCCTCCACACAGCCAAACAAGTCTACTTCCTGACCCTCATCAAGACCCTCTCCTCCAATCCTCGCCGACTCTTCTCCACCTTCAACTCTCTACTCTCGCCACCCCCACCTCCACCCAGCACCTCACTCACTGCCCTTGAGATTGCCAATCACTTCAAAAACAAGATTGACACAATTCGCAAGGACATCGCCGCAACTCACACGCCCTCTCAACCCATCCCCTCTCACACAGCTACCCCCTCATCCCCCCTCTCCCTCGACATAACCCGCAGGGACTTCGTCGCTGCTCAAACTCTCTCCAACCCCGTTCCCCCTCACTCAACTACCCCCTCATCACCCCTCTCCCACGGCCCCACCACTGCTCTGACCCCCACTTCCACCCCACCCTACATTCCTCATACTGAAGCCCCCCCAACACTCCACACCTTTGACCTTACTACCATCGAGGAAGTCTCCAAGATCCTCTCTGATGCCCGCCTCACCACCTGCCCCCTCAACCCTATCCCCTCACAACTCCTACGACCTCCCTCCCCCTCCATCCTACGCTCCCTCACCTACATCTTTAATCTCTCCTCCCTCGAGCGCCTACAATAATAAAAAGCAGTGTTTAAAAAAAGTGAAGATTTGGAGGATTATGCTGTACTAGATATTTTCTCTTGTTACTCAGTATTTTGCCTACAAGGAAGGCTGCATTCCATGCACTTGTAGGGGTGGAAGGTCCACATGGAAGTGTTGACTTATTCTAACCTGCTTATACACTGGATGGCATTCCATATTTGATTCAACCTCATTTAACCTCTGCTGAGACAAATTATGAACCACACAGGGAGTCATTTAATAGACTTGCACTGTGATAAACAGCAGTAAATTCTCAATTCTCAGGCTTGGCAAACAATTCATACATACAGTTTCCACTCTGAACAGTGTCCAAACAATATTGAAGCAACATAGTTCAATTAAAAGCTAAACAAAGAATTACACCCCCATTACAAGAAAATAATAGTAATTAGCTGATCCACCTGCTTTGTGAATCAGTTTGCTTATCCCAATTGATGACAGTCTTCCCACCCTTAGACCCCCAGTACAGCTCCCACCCCTTAGCACCCCTAGTACAGAATACCTCCTACACTCTAGCCATCCCCAGTACAGAGCCCTGCCCTCCCACCACACCAGTACAGAGCTCCCTCCATCCTTTAGCACCTCCAGTACAGAGCTCCTTCTACCTCCTATCCCACTACTACCCTCCTCCCACCACACCAATACAGAGCTCCCCCACCACCACACAGAGATGACCCTTCCATCCGCTCAACCCCCCCCCCCCCCCCATTAAATATAGCGCTCTACCACCCAACCCTGGCTATTTACCTGCAGAGTGCCTCATGCCCAGACTCTTGGCAGCTCCTCCTTCTAAACTGAGAAGGCGCTGTCACTTGAGGCATGCTGTCATTTGTTAATACAGAGTACCACTGCGCTCTAGATTGAAAAAAAACACTGCTGATAGGAATGACATTTCAGTCACTCCTGTCAGTGAGAGCAGGGATAAGGGAGCTGCTGGAGCTCCCAGGGTGCCCCTCCCACCCCTAGAGGGGCCCCCTTCTGTCCTCCCCCTCCTTGTCCCAGCCCTGGTCTAGAGTCATATATGGTGGCTATGTAGCCAGAATTATATCTGTATGGTCCTCCCAATATGTAGCCAGAACGAAAAGCCCTAATGTTAAAAGGAAGAGAACTCAATTTCATGAAGATCACATGCGGTATTTGTGATTTTTGAAAGTGTGAAAATGTCATTTTTCAGTGACTGACAGAATTTGTGCCAATGCTCCACTCATCCTTTTTTGGCCAGAAATACTTTAAGAAAAAGAAATTCATCAAAACAGAAAAAACTGGGCTTTATACTTGATGTACAAGTGCTTTCTCAAATTTCAGATCTGCTACGATTACTTTTTAAAGTGAAACACTAAAGGATCCCAAGATCATCAGAATGTTTGCCCCAATGAACTATGTACTGTAGTGCAGCACTGTAAAATGAAACAGATTTTTCAAGGTATGCAGTTTCCATGCCATCTAGCGCCCTCAGCCTTTTTACCAAATGCTAGTTAATTTTTAAAAGTGTACAGAATATTTGCAGATTCAATTGCATGATTTTGAGAGAATAATATAAAAATAGAAGTCACTCGAAAGTGGGCAATAAAGAGAGACACTATGGCCCTGATTCACTAAGATGTGAGTGTAATAGCAGAGACTGACCATTCAGGCAGACTCCGGTCAATCAATCAGTGGTCTGACCAGCGTCTAGCAAGCTCATTAACGAGCGTCTACTGACTACTTTGCCATTAGTGAATGAGGTATCCTGTCTGGCACATTTTTAGGTGCAATACCGGATATATTCGCTAGATGGCGCACAAGCGCGGGCTTTATTAACATTGGCGTCTTTCTGATAGAAAATTCTAATACAGCTGTACTATTACATTCTGAAAATTCTCTTTTGCTATTTTTTTTTGGCTGTTTCTCCAAAATGATCAGGAAAGTATTGCATTTACTAATGAATGTCATACATTTTATTTTCAAATTTTTTACACTTATATCTCAAATAATTTATATACTTCTAATTTCCCAATATAGTTATATATCTTCATTCTCTTTAATCACATAACTATTCTATGTTAAAGACAAGTGCAGCGCTATAAATGCATGTGATCAATAATGAACGCATGTAAAAACCAAAAAGTGCAAAGAATTGCAATAATGATGTAAACTGGTAAATCGTGCTAAAATAAGTTCATAGAATCATTCCTGAATAATGGAATGTCCTTGGTGTGAGAGTACCAACTCAGAGAGTGCCTATGAATGGCACGTGTGGTCTCTCCGTGACGGACAGTAGTGCATGAACTCGTGAAAGGTAAACCACCCTTGGGACTGGTCTACACTCACCAGAAAAAAAGTATTAATGTGCATGGGTTATACACATCGCACATCTGGGGGTGCAGCGGTATGCTGGCAGCTATGGGTTAGTCATCCAGCTCCATCCATCCATCCATCAGGGTGGGTGCCCAAATGGTCCTGGGGAGGAATTAGCTCAGCCACAGGAGCCAGAAAGGTGCTCAATAGTGTAGTACACTGTCACAGGGGTGGATGACCTTTCACGAGTTCATGCACTACTGTTCGTAGTTATATTTATCTTGTGTAAGACCATTTTACTAGTCTATATCATGTGACCAGCGCTCGCTTTATCATTTTTAAACAATGTAACTATTCTACATTATAGCTCAAACTGTGTTTCCCACAGTGGTTTAGTGGTTAGAGCTCAGAACTTACAGCACTTGGGTCATGGGTTCTAATCCCAGTCTTGGCAACATCCCAAAAAAATGGAGATCAATTTTCTGGGTTGTGGCAGGAATATTGATCAATCAATTATGATTTTGCCTAGTGACTAGAAAGTGGATGAATGTTACTTGCGTACTGTTCTTCTGCCAATTAGGTCATGTGCAAGGTTCATGCCGTGTATATTTCATTGCAACTTTTTTCTCTTTTAAATCTGTCTCCTTATACAACTTGACCCCCTCCCCCACCCCATCATCACCTGTCCCATATGCAAATCTATGGATCACCGCCCCACTCTTTAACTATCTATTTACTGATCAAGTGAATGTGTCTCATTTTCTATCAGCTACAGTTCAGATCTCACATTATTATACAATTGCTGATTGTATCTCACCACTAGTCTGATTGAATTCACAATTCCTGGTCAGTCCTGTTCCCTGACCTCTAATAACCTTTAGGGCCAGTTCACACTACATGTGTTTCAGTTGCTTTTTCAGCATCACAAACGCACAGAAAGAAGGTTATATGGTTGTCAATGTCATAGTTCACATCAGCGCTTGCATTTTCAATGCATTGCAGGTGCTGTAAACAAAGTTGACCACGCTGCATTGTTTCTGCACAGAACTGTACTGGAACACATTGAAACGTCCTTGAATGTACTAAAACGCACATGTCCCTAACTACATTGAATACAAAGAAAATAGAAAAAAATAAGTGGAAGGGATACAAAAATGCAATGTAAACATGTCCAAAACGCATCCAAAATGTACTGGAACACACTAAACATGCATGCCAAAAGGGCATGAAAAAAAAATATCAGGAACACATCTAGACTGTTTCTATAGTGTGAACCAGCCCTTAGGACTTGTTCACACCATTGGTGGTGCAGAAACGCATGCAAGAACACACATTTTCCAGCACAGCAAAGAAATGCAATGCCCTATGTAGATGTGCGCAGGTACCATGATGAAAACGTTGTTGCACCTACACACGTCTATTAAAAACAGCCCCATTCACAGCCACAAATACGCATGGCACCACACTACTGTGCGGTTAGGTGCGACACACTTGGAAAATAACATAAAAATAAGCCAACATGGCTAAAACATATCTTGAAAATATGGGGACTCTGATATCCGGCGACAGTCCGTTCACGAACGAGAAGCAATTCTGCACCCTAAAACCAACATAGAGGAAAGGGATGGTCAAATTGCTGTGCTGCTTCCAAACCACCTCTGGCATGCCAGGGTCATTATGCAGGTCCTCGATGCCAGTTCTTGCCTGCGGCCACAAAATATCCACTGGCCACAAGTGAAGGTGAGTGGAGGACGTGAAGGTGGATTTCTACCAGCTTCAACCGCAAGCAGTACCACTCCTGAAAAATGAGAGCAAATAATCATTGACACGTCATCATGACAGTCAATTCTCAGTGCAGGCTATCTAGAGTGTCTTTCCTTTTTAACCATTTCAAGAGTTTAAGGAAACATTCTTGGAGCATCTACTGTGTTTGGAAAGGCCAAAGGTCCCCCCCTCCCCCAGGCACACTAATGCTTATGCAGGCCATAGACGGGGAGAAAAACAGCCGATTTTTCTTTTAAAAAATGAAAAATCGGTTGTTCAAGCGGCCGACGTTACCAGCAATGGTAAAAAAAAAAATCGGCCGATTTTCATCCCGTCTACAGCCGGCAAAAAGTGTCCCTGCAGAGAGCTCCGCTATTTCTTTGACAGTTCTTTGACATTTATAGCGGTTGCAACAATGTATTTGTATCCATTTCGGATACAGATGTTTTTATTCGGAAACAAATAGATACAATGTTGCAACCGCTGTAAATGTCAAGGAACTGTCAAAGAAATAGCGGAGCTCTCTGCAGGGACACTTTTTGCCATACTGGAATTCCTCTCATTTTTCATCCTTCTTCTTCCTCTTCTTCTTCCTCTTCTTCTTCATCATCATCCTCTTCTTCCTCTTCATCATCTTCTTCTTCTTCTTCATCATCATCCTCTTCTTCATCATCATCATCCTCTTCTTCTTTTTCTTCTTTTTGTCTTCCTCTTGCAGGTCACTGCTCATGTGCAGATTTTTTATCAGTAAAAAAATTGGCCGATTTGCCCATCATTGCCGCGAAAATCGGCCGATCGGCAAATTCGGCCGTTTTTTTCCAACTTTACCGAAAAAAAAAATCTGCCAAAATACCGAAAAACGGCCGAACAAATAGCCCACTAACGATCCGAAAATCGGCCGATTTTATTTTCGGCCGAAAAATCGGCCAATTTTCGACCCATCTATGGCCTGCATAAGATATGGTGTGGCCCTAGGGTCAATGTGTGTTTAGAATACTTCCAAAATGCACATACAAAAACACTACATCCAAATGCATGTTGCATTTCTATAGCATGTTAAACAGAAGAATAACGCACTTACATAATGTTAACATGCGCAAGTAAAAATAGACAAAATCCACATCCTTTTATTCTGGCTTCACATACATGCATTGTGGTCTAACACCGCACTCCTGGGCAAATCACATGCAATTTGTGTGCGTTGCAATTAGAGACAAACATTTTGCACACCTCAAATTGCACCGCATCCGGGCCAAAAATGTGCAGGACCCTTTTTCAGGGTATGCACATGGGTGTGAATAGGCATGCCATCCAATTTGGCAAATCGCAATACGCTTTGTGTACCAATATTGGTGTGTTGGTAACTTCACCTAGAAAGCCGCAGCAGGTGGCATGAAGGGGTTGCGGTTGTGATGCGGTGCAGCGCTTGCACAGAAAACACTGCAAATTTCACATCGCATCTGTGTGACACCAGAATGTGCCAATATGTGGCTTGACAAAGCACAGTGGTCAGTGCAGATTATTTTCAATCCATGTTTTTTTACACTTTTCATTCACTGGTTTAACTCAGGTGATCATTAATCACAATTATCTCCGGAGATCACATGCAGCCCCTCAACCATCTACACATATCTCTGGAAATCTATACAGATCTCCTTGAAAAAATGTCTCCTCTCCTCTTCGGAAAACAATTGTCCTCCACCTCATAAACAGGGGGACAGAGAAGACTTCTCCTTGATAACTAAAATCAGATGAATTATCTGTGCTTAATAAACATACACCAATACTGCAAATGCATTGTACTGTCCAAGGCATTGCACACTAACGCATTGCACACTAGAAATGTCAAATGCGTTAGTGTGTACAGTGCATGAGTGTAAAATGCTTTAGTGCACACTGCAGTGTACAACGCATTGCACACTGTAATACTCTGTACAAAGTAATACCGTGTACACCCACACATTGTAGACTGTAATGCACTGTACTCTGTCATGCAGGATGGAGCAACGCATTGCACACTGTGATACCGTGTACACCCACACATTGTAGACTGTAATGCACTGTACACTGTCATGCAGGCTGGAGCTACGCATTGCACACTGTGATACCGTGTACACCCACACATTGTAGACTGTAATGCACTGTACTCTGTCATGCAGGATGGAGCAACGCATTGCACACTGTGATACCGTGTACACCCACACATTGTAGACTGTAATGCACTGTACACTGTCATGCAGGCTGGAGCTACGCATTGCACACTGTGATACGCTGTCCACTGTCATGCAGAATCCAGCAACGCATTGCACACTGTAATACCATGTACACCAACACATTGTAGAATGTAATGCATTATACGCAGTATACATGTCCAGATATTCAAAGATTAGCCATGAAGGCCTAGCTGGTTACCTATTTGGCGACCGCAGATAGCCGAATAACGCTACACTGCATCCAGGCAGCTCTGGGAGGGTGTCATATGACATCCTGGCAGAACGCGCTCTCCGTGATTGCTGTGTCCTAAGGACACAGCTGATCACGTGATGTGGTAAAGACCAATCACAGCGGCTTTTTACCATGTGATCAGCCATGTCCAATGACACGCTGATCACCGGGAAATGCATTTGCCGGGTCTTGGCTGCACTTTCATCACGCTGTCAGAATGTGTGGAAAGTACTGCCGAGAACCAGCAGTTATCAAAGCAGGGGTCGGCCCCGATGATCAGTGCCCACCAGTGCCACCCAACAGTTCCGCCCACCTGTGGCCAGCAGTGCCGCCTCATCAACGCACATCAGTGTTGCTAAATTACCAGTTTACCAAATGTTATAATATAAACAGCCTTTTATTCATTATGAGCTATTTTGTGGTTTATCGAGCAAAAAGTGAAACTCACAGCAGCAAGTCAATACCACCCAAAGAAAGCTCTATTTGTCTGAAAAAACTGATACAAATTTAAGATGGGTACAATGTGGCATGACCGCACAATTGTCATTCAAAGGGTAACAGTGCAGAAAGATGAAAATTGGCCAGGACAGGAAGGGGGAAGGAGTACCCAGTAGGCAAGTGGTTAATATAATTGACCCATCAATACCCAGGAGCTAATGTACAGATAAGTAGCATGTGCACCAAGTGAGATTCTGCTAGGCCCCACCCACAAAATTACAATTACTTGTCCCTCACATGTTATAAACATATTTGCAATGGCCACAGTTACTTTACATATAAGGATCATCTCCTCAGTTGAGAACTGTGCTCTCGCCATGTCCAAATGCCAATAAAGTTATCAAAATTTTCAACCAACACAAAACCTCCAACCACTTCTCATCCACTTACACTCCCCACAACCACTTCCGGGTGCGCGCGCACGTGATGACGGACTTCCAGGAGGATAGCTGCTCGTGCGCCATGGGGGACACCTGTTTGGCGTTTATTTGTGCACGATCGCTCATATCTATGCACGATCGCTCATTTCTATGCACGGCTATGATAGCTTTCGCGAATGTGTGTTGTGATTTTTTTTCTTTTTAAACCTTGGCTAATATATCTTTGTTGCCAAAGGCCAAAAATCAACATACAGTGGGGACTATTTTATTACTGTAAATCAAATTGTAGAAAACCTGGAGCTGGCTGCACAGTGAATGTGACATATTCATTAGTACATAATATTGTGGTGCAAGCAGGTTTTTTTATTTTTTTGTTTGGTTTGGAAAAAGCCAGTTTGCACCCACTTGCATATTCACGCTCTTACAAGCTACATTTGAGCAGATTATATAAGTATACAAAGTAACTATTAAGGTTGTTCATATATTGAACATAAAATAAACACAAAAACATCGGTGAAACATTTATTGATCAAATATATCTTCATTTATTTGGTCAGCAGGAACAAGTAGGTACAGTCAATATCTTGGTGAGTCACAAAAATAGGATTGATGTGGCAAAAATAAAACACTCCTGCTCATAAGAGCTTACAATCTAAAGATACTTCTAATGAACTGTGTGTGCTCAGGTTATAGCAGGAAACAAAGGGGAAGATGAATCAAGTAACATTTTCGTGCACATAAGGTTTACTTACACAATCATTTAGTATAAAGATCCATTCACAAAAAAAGTCTACACATCAAAATATAAAGAAAACAAGACATATGTGAAAAACCCCTCCCACCTCTACAAACCCCCTACACATACATTTGTCAGCAGGTTTGTAAGAAAAATGCATTTGAGTCTAAATAAGCAAGCAAAATTAAAACAAGAGCAGATTTTAAACAAAACGATTGACATGTGTGAGGCTTTCAATGCAAAGAGAAAAAACACAATCATTGTGCAGTAACACACAAACACTTTACAAGGCCAAAAATATGCAAACATTTCCAGCCCACTTCCAAACACAGCCTGAGTGGTGTCTGGGGCAATTCAGCACAAAATCTCTTCCTCCCCCAAACCACTACAAGCAAGGACTTAGTCACAAACCACCCGGCCTAGTAACAGGCCAAATCACTCCCTACTGCACATCTTTATATAAACTAGGTTGTATTTGGAGCGTGCCAAACAAGGCCCCACACCCAATGAAGCCACACCCACCACTGACCTTAGTTTGGTCAGTGAAAGTGTTTTCACCTGATGAATCCCCTTCCTACCTGCATTAACCCTTGGTATACAGGCCCCACAAATCAGAAAGATATATACAGTGAAATGTACGTGTGCAGCATACAACAGAACATTGAGCAGGGATGTGAAAGGGAACCCCAATTGGAACCTTTATTGCTACTATGGTCACAATTCCCTCCAGATTCTCGCATGAGTTAAGACAGTCACATGACCACATCTTGTATGCAATACTGAAAATGACAAATCGATTTGACTAGTATGGTGAATTTCCCATCAATTGGTAAAACACTCCAGAAATCAAACATCACCAAACATTACACTCTGGGCAAAGCTGATTTACAAATCATGCAACTTACAGTAAAGTTGACCATTTCAATGCAATTTTCAAGACATCCGACACAGATCTCTATGCAAATTGCCACTAAAGTAGTACATGTACTACTATAGAAATCAGTGTTTGAAACGCACCCATATGGTCACTCTAATAGCAGACAATAGGGTGCGACTTTGCAGACGATTTACAGCTTGCATGTTGTGCAAATCACATGCCAAGTCCCACTCAATGAGCACGCTATTGGAGCGTTCATATTGTTGTGGTTCAAACTTGGTAGGAGCCGCAAGTAATAATAGAGTAATGAATACACTACTTTTCATGCAATTTGCTGAGAGATCGATGTCGAATGTCTTGCAAATTGCACTTGAAATCACCATGTACCCCGACTTTGAAATCATGCAACTTCTATGCAAGTCACATGATGTGACTGTGGTGTCAATAACACCACTTAGAAATCTGCTTTAATGTGACCGGGTAGCCCCCAGTAACATTGTTTGCGATTGCCATGCAATTGGCATGACAGGCGACTTGCAAATCGTAGACCAAGTCGCATCCTATTGGCCACTGTAGGCTCTGTTCACATCCAATTGGATTGTGAACTCGTGCAACTTCACTGTAAGTTGGACAATTGCCGCATCGGATTAGATGTGACAGTGGTGTTGGCCCCCAGTAACATTGGGTGCAATTTGCCATGCAAAGAGCAAGCTGCTGGCCATGCCAATCACATGACAAGTCACATCCAGGGTGTGCATTTTCAGGTGCGATTTGTGCATTGACATCGTACCTGATATTGGATATAATGAATGTGAGTGTATTAACATACACCATTTGTTGCAGCGAGAGTTCAAAGGTATTTGAGAATTGTGGCCATTTATTAGCAATTTAACATCTAGACTCAAATAGAAATCGCAATGCTACACACAATTGAAAACACAACTAGTTAGTAATTCTCTAGAAAACACATTAAAATTGGCAACTTAAAGAGTAATTTTCAATTGCATATAGTGTGAGCGAAGCAGGAAAATCAACAAAGGAAATAAATCTTTGAAGGCGTGCGGTACCTGCCTGCTGGGATAAGGGTCTGCTATGCATTTGGGGGAAAAATGCACGCCAGGATTTGTGACAAGTTTGATGTGTGGATTCACCAACCAAGTCTTTTCTCTCTCTTTATCACTCTTCTGAATGTCTCTCTTTATCACTCTTCAGTATGTATCTCTTGCTCACTCTTCTTTGTCTCACTGGCTCGCTCTTCTCTCTCGCTCACTCTTCTGAATGTCTCTCTTTATCACTCTTCATATGTATCTCTCGCTCACTCTTCTTCGTCTCACTCTTCTCTCTCTCTGTCAGCTCTTTGCTTGCCAAATCCTTCACAAAAGTGGGTGGAGTGTAAACCATCATTATCAAATCTATTAGTGATTCAGGCCCTTATCTTATCCCATTGTATGACATTCACATAAGGTGCAGCTTTGAAGGTGTTTCAACAGACAAGGCCTCATTCTAATTCACATTTTAGGGATCATTTAGACAGAAAGCAAAGATGTTGCCAGAATATGTATGTGAAGACAGCCACACAAGGAGATCATGCTACTACCACGCCGGGGTTGGGATTCAAACCGAAAACCCTAGAGTTATGAGGCAGTAGTGCTAACCACTAATCCACGGAGCTACATTGCTAACCCAGCCTGTATTTCTGTGCTGTGAATCAATCCTAGGTCCCTGGGCATGGTCAGTATAACTAGCCAGATATCTCCAATGTGACACAAATGTTGTGCTATGTTGCCAATTCAGATGTATGTTGGTTCTATGTATCCCAATACAAAGGATTGCAATACTAATACAGGCGTACCTCGGTTTACCAACGCCTCAGGGAACGTCATATTTGGGGTACAAATGCCAAACCATTTCAGTTAATTGGTCTGTTTACAAATGTTTGAATAATTTGGTATGGGCATGTGGCCTGGTATGGTTCAGGAGGGGGGGAGGCGCTCGCTTGTCCCCCCCCCCTTTCCTGACCTGCTGGGCTGCATGCTCGGATAAGTATGTGTTATGGATTTTGGGGGGTACCCCATGCTGTTTTTTATTTAATTTCAGCGTGGAGTTACCCCTTAACATCCATACGAGACCCGAAGGGCTTAGTATGGATGGGAGGGGGGACCCCACGCTGGTTATTTAAAACACTGTTTATAATTCCCTGCAATACTTTGACATTCAACTGTCAGTGGGGAACTCCGCCGACAGCTGAAACATGAGCGCTGCATTGGTTTTCACTACTAAAACGCTGCATGAGTTGATAACATAACTCATGCGGGATTGTAGGAGCGACAGCCATGTGTTAATGTTTCAGCTGTCAGCGGGGTTCCCCACTGACAGCTGAATGTAAAATAATTCCCTTTATTGCAGAAATAATAAAAAAAAAGCGTGGGTCCCCCCTCCCATCTGTACCAAGCCCTTCGGATCTGGTATGGATATTAAGGGGGAACTCCACGCTGAAATTTTAAAAAAAACAGCGTGGGTCCCCCTCAATATCCATACCAGACCCTTATCCGAGCATGCAGCCCGGCAGGTCAGAAAAGGGGGGGGACCCTGTACTGTGTTTTTTTTACACCACACTTTTTTTTTTTGTGAAGGAGTCTGCGGGAGCATGTACCGCAGACTCCTTCACGTAGGGGGGGGCGGGATCTGGGGGCCCCCTTGTTAAAGGGGGCTTCCAGATTCTGATAAGCCCCCTGCCCGCAGACCCCCACAACCACCGGCCAGGGTTGTGGGGAAGAGGCCCTTGTCCTCATCAACATGGGGACAAGGTGCTTTGGGGGGGAGCCCCCCCTGCCCCAAAGCACCTCCCCATGTTGAGGGCATGTGGCCTGGTATGGTTCAGGTTTTCTGACCTGCCGGGCTGCATGCTCGGATAAGGGTCTGGTATGGATATTGAGGGGGACCCACGCTGTTTTTTTTTTAAATTTCAGCGTGGAGTTCCCCCTTAATATCCATACCAGACCTGAAGGGCTTGGTAAGGATGAGAGGGGGGACCCACGCTGTTTTTTTTTTTTTTTTTTTTTTTTATTGCGGACCTTTATTTTTACATTCAGCTGTCAAAATAAATATTATCTAGACCTTTGAAATAAGTAAAATCATTACAGAAATAATTATAAAGTATAAGAAACAAAAATAGAATCACTAGAACTAAGGAAATCTAGTTAGATTACATGAAGATATGCCGAGTGCTGTTTATTAAACACAGTAGTCGCGACCGAGTGCCGGCTGTCAGAGGACTCCACAGTAAGATTCACTATTAGTCAGTGGCTAAAAAGCAAAAGCCCATGGCAGAGGTCTAAAATGTGTTCTGCACATGCTCAGTTGTATCTGCCAAAGACACTGCACGGGCGTCTAGATTTTTACTGTGTCGATTTCCTTCAAAAAAACGATTTTTAACACATTCTTAATTTTTTTTGAAATAGCAGATATTGTTTAAAGTGAAGTCCTGATATTTGGCAAAGCAAATTTCTAAGTGAACATGTCTCTGCAGTGATTTTTCATGGTGTTAGACTTGCTTCTTAGCAAGTCTGCTTTGTGAGTCTGATTTCGGGCGTGTGTCTTTTTGTGAATTAGATTGGGCATCTGCTTATGGGCTCTGGTCAATAGTGAATTAGGTTGCAGGGTAAAAAATAGACAGACGCCCATGAAAATTGGGCTTAAGCCCATGAATATGCGCCCACGCCCAATAGTGAATCAGGGCCTATATGTTGCCATACCCAAGAATGTTTTCAAATCCCTGGCCAACAAAATTACAGAAACCTTTTTGTGACTATGTACAAATGGAAAAGTCCAAATATTTTGGTTAGGCGATATTCCAAATCGACTGGAACGTTGTCAAGTGATGTCCTGGCACAGTTGTGTATAATGTGTGTAGGACAATCAGGGGTTGATTTATTAAAACTGGAGAGTGCAAAATCTTGTGTAGCTATGCATAGAAACCAATCAGCTTCCAGGTTTTGTCAAAGTGAAAATGAACAAGCTAGAAGCTGATTCGCTACCATGCACAGCTGCACCAGATGTGTGCATCAGTTTTAGTAAATCTACCCCTCAGAGTCAATAGTATTACAATCCAAAAATATTTTAACTTTGTTGTGCACATTTTCTCGATCCACAGTTTGTGCTGGTATTATCTGCTGAGAAAGCTACTACTTTGGTTTCGAAGTGAAAGTTTTAGACACAAGAAAAGTTCTCTGCAGCAATATGTTTTTTTTCAGAATGTGATTAAAAAAAAAATCAAGTAACTTAAGCTTGCCAAAAACAGATCGAAATTAGCCTGGTTCGGCAGGAACCCACTGAATTTCTTGTTCAATTAATTTTTTTTAAATTTTCAAGAACAATTGTAACAGCTGTTAAGCCCATGCAGAGGCTGTGGTTTCAAAAGACAACAGGTCATAACAGAGGAAATAAGAGTAGTGTATAAATACAAACTCTCAAGAGGCAAACAGTACAAAATGTGTAAAAGTCAATGAGCAACTGATGAGATATATTTTCCCAAGAGGTTTAGTAACTCTTAACAGGAAAGGTGAAGGGGAGGTTGGGTCTGGGTGGGAAATAAGAAAGGGGATAACAAGGTAGAGGAAAGGGTGGTGGTTGGATGAGAGATGTTGGGGGAAGGTCCCCAAGAACTTGGGCCCCAGTCCATGTGGGAGGCTAAAGGTAGGATAGGCTTGCAGAGTTTAACGAGGGCAGGGCATAATTAAGCCATGTTTCTCATGTCTTAGGAATTTAGGTTGGGAATTGTTAAGGATGCTGGACAGTTTTTTGTTGATTAGCATCAGTCATACAATCTCTGACTTTCTATAGAGAAACTGAGGAATTCTTCCAGGCTTTAGCTATCATTTGTTTGGCCATCAGAAAGAGATACATGGCCAGTCACGGTGAGCATAGGAATTGGGCAGTGAAACAGAGGAAACTTAGCATCCCGGGGAACAACTAGGTGGAACAATGTTTGAAGAAGTCCAAAGATTCTGGTCCAAAATGTAAACAGTTTTGGACAGGACCACCATGTATGTAATCCACGTTGACTGAAACCCTGAAAATATGTCAGTGTAACTAGAATTCAATGGAACGAAGCTGGTTATATTGAAGTCGATCTATGGTGCAGGAAACTATCTGAAGTGCAGTGTGCCATATTACTTACAGTGGAGCTCCACTCAAAAGGTGAAGTTCTGCTTTCAGGACTGGTCTCCTACTCCCCGATAAATTGGTACCTTTGGGGAGCGGGTACCTGATTCCCACTGCTTAGGTGATCGGAAGTAGAAGTTTTCCCCCCCTCCACGCAGTCTTCTGAGACACATGACAGGTTCCAGAAGACTACAGGACCATTCACAAGGCGCAGCACTACTCATGCATATGCAGTGAGCACCTGGCTGTGAAGTCGCAAATAGCGACAGCCGGGTGCCCACACTTAAGATGCCGGTGCCGAGGAGAGCGGACAGCCGGGGAACCTGGCTGGTGTGAACACACCGCTGGATTGTGGGGCATGTGAGTGGCTGTTTTTTTTTTTAATCAGCAGCTACAAAAAACTTTTTTGTAAGAGAAGACTGGTGCTTCACTTTAAGCAGAAATACCTGTTTTATGTTTATCTACACCACCTGCATCAGTTTATATTTCAGAGTAAAATAAAAACTGGAGTGGGTTCTGGGACTGATTAACAAAGATTGTCAGTTTCAGTGCAGAAAACTGCTTCCGATCCATGCCAGGTCAGACCTGGTGTATGGATGTGACGGGGTGGGAGAGGGGGATGGATGGGCAGAGGAATCCAGGGCATGCAACTCCAGCTGTACTGTTCTGTGTTGTGTCTATCACAGAGACAGCATAGCACACAGAATAAATTATTCCTAATAAAAAAATGGTTTTGATCCCCATTTGTGAATTGGGAGCTGCAACTGATCCCTTTTCTAAGTTTAGTATAGTGGTGCACGCATTATTCTTGCACCATTTTTTGTTTTTCCCTTTTTATCTTTTCCCAGGTAAAACAATATATGCTACTTATTTCAGCATCTTGCAACTACAACCCTTTTTGCTATTTAAAATTATTTGGTTGACATCCACACCACTAATAGGTGCATTCTTTGAGCTCATTACTAGCTTACCCCGCCTATATATTTTGTGGTAAATTTACATTTTTGAATATGGCAAAGGTTGCCCTGGGCTTACTCTACTTTTTTCCACTGCAAACCAACGCATATCAACGCACTGCAACAGTGTGACATGCTCCTGTTCACATGCTTTATTTTTTACGAGTCCTGGTATTGACATCCGTTGAAAAAAAAAGTGCCATTACATCTAGTGTAAATGGACCCTACAGGAAATTAAAATACTAAGAAAAAAAAAAAATCATACACGAGCTTGTATAATAAATAGTGAAAGAAACAGAGTGAATAGTGTAATATGAAGTAACCCCTAGCAACCAATTTGAATTAGTTTATTCAAGTCCCATGAGGCATTGCAAGATTGAAAGTTATAGGTATGACTCTGAAAGGCAGAGGCATGATGGGACTTGTAGTTTCGCAACAGCTGGAGGGCCGCCAGTTTGACACCCTCACTGTAGCTCATACTCTGTCACTTTCTAATATAGATAGCATTCCTATACTCTAAGTCATGTTCGAGGTGGAATTAACATGGAATCATATATTTAAATGGTGAGAGGACACCACACTACAGCAGCATCATTTATTGTACAAATATAAGTGTATATAAGTTTTTATCTATGATGAAGTTTCATTAATATTATTTCCTCCGATCTGTCTTCCATAGAAGCATGATAGCTACTTTAATAACTTTTGATAATGCCTCTTGCATAACAGTTATGCATTTGAGGTAATTTTGAAGATATGTGGTTAGATTGTACCAATTCTAATTACTCCACAGTCAGGAAACCACTGCAATATCAATATTAAGTCAGTAAACAATAGGGATGTGGAAATGCTGGGTATTCTTTAGTCAAGCATAATGTAGCAATGTTCAGTTAACATTGCCATAGTTGCTGTGGCTTATTGCCAAGTCAAACTGAGTTCAATAGAAAATGTAGTTTGTATGTAAATAAAAAAAAAACCATCTGGTTGTAACATATACAAAATATATACAAGAATAAATAATACATAGGAAGCTATTCTGTTTTATCTAAAATGACAGAACGAGACCCGGTCACTGTGAGAAGACAGGAAAATGTGGCACAGGATTCACATTTAGGGTGAATGTGACGTTCCAGACTAGTGCTTCTGGGCAGAGAAAGCTGTGGATTGGTCTCTCTCTGGATTCTGCAGCTCTGAATCAGAACATTCAATCCCGTGTCTGGGTTTTGCTAGTCACCTACAACCTGGCTAAGTACACAGCGGTGAGGTGTCAATATATACTCAGGTCTGAGAATAACTCAGAGCTCCCAGTTGGAGACCTCTCCAAGATGGAAGGTCTCACCAAGTGGTCAAAGAACCCATCCAGAAGCCAAGAGACAGGTCTCAGTTCCAGGAGTCAGGTCGACTGTTATTGGGCCTCAGGAGAACCCCAATCCAGAGGCCAGAGGCGGACCTTACAGCAGGGCGCTGTGTCTGAAGGCTAGAGAGCCAGGTATTCAGCAGAGGTACTGCTATTGAAGTTGAGTGAGCTCATGAGCCAGGTGGCTTGGCATTTTTCAGTGTATGGATTTCTGTTCAAGTCTGAAAAAATCCCCTGCATGGGAAATCATTAGTTTGTGAACTTTGCTTTTTTTTTTTTATAAATAAAAGTGGACTCACTGAAATAATGCATCTACCACGAGAGCTAACTACCCCGTGTCATACATTTATGATAAAGGTTCTTGATGTAAATTAATCACTTTGGAGTCCGGACACTTTCACCCCCTTCCAGTCCAGGCCAATTTTCAGCTTTCAGCACAGTCTCACTTTGAATGGCAATGATTTAGGCATGCAGCACTGTATACAAGTGAAATTTTTATTACTGTTTTGAGACAGATAGAGCTTTCTTTTGGTGGTATTAAATCACCACTGGATTTTGTATTTTTTGCTATAGAAATGAAAAAATACTGACAATTTTGAAAAAAAAAATAGTTTCTCAGTTTCTGTTATAGATTTTTGCAAATAATCTTTAATAAATTTGAGCCAAAATGTATGCTGCTAGTTTTAAAAATAACCCCAAATCAGCATATATTGTATGCTCTGTGTGAATGTTATAGTGTCTACAAACTATGGTGTGTATACAGTGAGGAACATAAGTATTTGAACGTCCTGTGATTTTGCAAGTTCTCCCACTTAGAAATCATGGAGGGGTCTGAAATTCACATTGTAGGTGCATTCCCACTCTGAGAGAATTCAGGAAATCACATTGTATGATTTTTAAAGAATTTATTTGTCTTGCACTGCTGAACATAAGTATTTGAACACCTGAGAAAATCAGTGTTAATATTTGGTACAGAAGCCTTTGTTTGCAATTACAGAGGTCAAACGTTTCCTGTAGTTCTTGACCAGGTTTGCATACACTGCAACAGGGATTTTGGCCCACTCCTCCACACAGATCTCCTCTAGATCTGTCAGGTTTCGGGGCTGTCGCTAAACAACACGGAGTTTCAGCTCCATCCAAAGATGTTCTATTGGATTTAGGGCTGGAGACTGGCTAGGCCACTCCAGAACCTTGATATGCTTCTTACGGAGCCACTCCTTGGTTATCTTGGCTGTGTGCTTCGGGTCGTTGTCATGTTGGAAGACCTAGCCACGACCCATCTTCAATGCTCTGACTGAGGGAAGGAGGTTGTTGCTCAAAATCTCACAATAAATGGCCCCATTCATCCTCTCCTTAATACAGTGCAGTCGTCCTGTCCCCTTCGCAGAAAAGCACCCCCAAAGCATGATGTTACCACCCCCATGCTTCACAGTAGGAATGGTGTTCTTGGGATGCAACTCATCCTTCTTTTTCCTCCAAACACAACGAGTGAAGTTTAGACCAAAAAGTTCTACTTTGGTCTCATCTGACCACATGACTTTCTCCTATGCCTCCTCTGGATCATCCAGATGGTTATTGGCAAACTTCAGACGTGCCTGGACATGTGATGACTTGAGCAGGGGAACCTTCCGTGCAATGCATGATTTGAAACCATGATGGCGTAGTGTTCTACCGACAGTGACCTTTGAAACTGTGGTCCCAGCTCTCTTCATGTCATAGACCAGCTCCTCCCTTGTAGTTCTTGGCTGATTCCTCACCTTTGTTATCAGAGATACCCCACGAGGTGAGATCTTGCATGGAGCCCCAGTCCGAGGGAGACTGACAGTCGTCTTTAGCCTCTTCCATTTTCTAACAATTGCTCCAACAGTTGATCTATTTTCACCAAGCTGCTTGGCAATTGCCCCGTAGCCCTTTCCAGCCTTGTGGAGGTCCACAATTTTGTCTCTGGTGTCTTGACAGGTCTTTAGTCTTGCCCATGGTAGTAGTTGGCGCCTGACTGACTGTGGGGTGGACAGGTGTCTTTAAAGAGCTCAGACAGGTGCTACTAAGTTAGATTAATGAGTGGAGTAGAGATGGACCTTTTAAAGGCACAGTAACAGGTCTTTGAGAGGCAGAATTCTTGCTGTTTCTTAGGTGTTCAAATACTTATGTTCAGCAGTGCAAGACAAATAAATTCTTTAAAAGTCATACAATGTGATTTCCGGAATTTTTCTTTAAATTCTCTCAGAGTGGGAATGCACCTACAATGTGAATTTCAGACCCCTCCATGATTTCTAAGTGGGAGAACTTTCAAAATCACAGGACGTTCAAATACTTATGTTCCTCACTGTATATATATATATATATATATATATATATACACATACACACACACACACACACACACACAGTTGTGTTCAAAATAATAGCAGTCAGACATCACTAACCTGATCAATCACTGTTTTTAGTAGAAAAGATTTTTCTACATGGCAAATAATTTACTAGCAGGTGTAGTAGAGTAATAGAAATCCAGCAGACCCAACAGTCATGACATGCATGCTGCTGATTCTGTGTAATTGAATCACTAATTGAAAGGGGCATGTTCAAAATAATAGCAGTGTGGAGTTCTATTAGTGAGGTCATTCATTCTTTGAAAAACAGGTGGCAATTATTGCCCTTATTTAAGGAAGGACGGCAGCAAATGTTGTACATGCTGGTTACAGTGCATTTCTGTCTGAAATTCTGAGGAAAATGGGTCGTTCCAGACATTGTTCAGAAGAACAGCGTACCTTGATTAAAAAGTTGATTGGAGAGGGGAAAACATATAAAGAAGTTCAGAAAATGATAGGCTGCTCAGCTAAAATGATCACAAATGCTTTAAAATGGCAACCAAAACCTGAAAGATGTGGAAGAACGCGAAAAACTACCATTCAAATGGATAGAATAGTCAAAATGGCAAGGACTCAGCCAACAATCAGCTCCAGGAAGATCAAAGGTGGTCTAAAGTTACCTGTGAGTACTGTTACAATTAGAAGACGCCTATGTGAAGCCAAGCTACCTGCAAGAAGCCCCCGCAAAGTCCCACTGTTGAAAAAAAGACATGTGCCGAAGAGGTTACAATTTGTCAAAGAGCACATTGACTGGCCTAAAGAGAAATGGCGCAACATTTTGTGGACTGATGAAAGTAAGATTGTTCTTTTTGGGTCTAGTGGCCGGAGACAGTTTGTCAGATGACCCCCAAACACTGAATTCAAACCACAGTACACTGTGAAGACATTAAAGCATGGTTGTGCAAGCATCATGATATGGGGATGTTTCTCATACTACGGTGTTGGCCCTATTTATCGCATACCAGGGATCATGGATCAGTTTGAATATATCAGAATACTTGAAGAGGTCATGCTGCCTTATGCTGAAGAGGAAATGCCCTTGAAATGGGTGTTCCAACAAGACAACGACCCCAAACACACCAGTAAACGTGCAACATCTTGGTTCAAGACCAACAAGATTGACGTTATGGAGTGGGCAGCCCAATCCCCCGATCTTAATCCAATAGAAAACTTGTGGTGTGACATCAAAAATGCAGTTTCTGAGGCAAAACCAAGAAATAGAGAAGAACTGTGGAATGTAGTCCAATCATCCTGGGCTGGAATACCTGTTCACAGGTGCCAGAAGTTGGTTGACTTCATGCAACACAGATGTACAGCAGTTCTCAGAAACAGTGCTTATACAACTAAATATTAATTGATTCAAAGGAAAGCAAAATCTTCAAACATTTTTCAGTTTATATAGTGAATGTTTGAGTTTGTAAAGCAGAATACAAACACTGCTATTTTTTTTTTGAACAGTCTAATAATCACTTTTCTTACATTTTTTTTTTTAGAGGAACAACACAAATTTGATATATTTTTCTTCATGTTTTGATTTGGAATAGAATGTGTAGTGTTCCCAATGCATTTGTGTGTATGGAAATAAAAGCTGTTAGAATGATTTTGAGCTTTATTCACTTTTTTCAACACACTGCTATTATTTTGAACACAACTGTATATCTGGCAAGCAGACTGCTGGCTGTCAGACACAAGTGATCCAGTCACTGGATTATTTCCGCACACCCTTGTTACTACACCCCTCCACCCTCATGCACACCTCTGCCATGTTTCCCAGGCTCTGCACAATCATCAGCAGGCCCGGGACAGGCATGGCAGGTTGTGCTGGATAGAGGGGAGGGGGACCAGTGAATATTTGCTGGCCTGCCCTTCCTGTTACAGAGGAAATAATAGGACAATAAGAAAGACCCAGGGCTGTCAAGCAGTTAGAATCCTATATCAGGCAAGAATGGGACAACATTCCCATCCCAAACTGCAACAACTGGTCGTCTCAGTTCCCAGATGTTTACAGAGTGTTCTTAAAAGAAGAGGGGATGCTACTTGGTGGTAAACATTGAGCTGTCTTTTTTGCTGCAATCAATTTCAGAATGACCTTCTTTGGTTTCTTTAAAAATGGTACATTTTCTCATTTTAATCATTTATGTATTCAATTTTCTATTGTAAATAAAATATGGGTTTATGAGTATTGGAAATCATTGCATTCTGTTTTTAATCCGATTTTACACAGCATCCAAATTTTTCAGGAATTAGGGTTGTACACTCAAGGCATATCATGAATGATAACTGTCACAGCTGCTTGAACTCTCAACTGAACTGCCATGCCAACAAATGTCTGGTGCCACAACTGATCACATGTGCAGCATCATGGCAATAGCAGATCAGCCACTTGCCCTCCAGAAGATTTGCCCTCCTTCCTGACCAGGCCATTGTTTGCGATACGCCGCGGCATTATTTTAACTGAAAATTGCACAGTCATGTAATGTTGTACCCAAATGAGATTTGTCCCCCCCCCCCACCACCAATATAGAGCTTTCTTTTGGTGATATTTGATCACCTTGCGGTTTTTACTTTTTGTGCTATAAAAAAAATTGACAATTTTGGAAAAAAAACCCCAAAAAATCCAATATTCTTTATTTTCTGCTATAAAACAATTTAAAAAAATAACATTTCTTCATAAATTTATACCAAAATGTATTTCTATTTTTGTAAAAAAAAAATCCCAGTAAATGTATATTGATTAGTCTGCGCAAAACTTATAGCAACTACAAACTCTGGTACATATACTGGAATTTTCTTTATTTTTATACTAGTAATGGTGGCGATCAGAGACTTAGAGTGGGACTGCGATATTGCGGCGGACATTTTTACACTGACACTTTGTGGGAACCAGTGACACGAATACAGTGATCACTGCTAAGAATATGCACTGACACTGCACTAATGACACGGGCGGGATAGGGCTCTTCATCTAGGGTGATCAAAGGGTTAAGTGTGTGCTTAGCTATGTGCTTTGTGTACATTACTTGGTGCTTTTACTATGGGAAGTGATGAATCGTGTTCTTAGAGCTACAGAGAGAAACGATTCAAAACTTTCCCGTCACAACAATGCTATGGCTATGTAAAGATAGCCATAGCTCTGTTCTTCCTTCCAGACTGATGATCTGCAGGTGGCTTGCAGATCGTTTTGTGCTGTGACAGTTTAAACAGCCAAAGATTTCCTCTGGCACCACGTGCATGCTCCCATGTGGCAGAAGTGCAAAATGACGACATTTATATACGTGATTTTGCACAGGAATGCCACCCTGTAGCAGTAAAACTGCTATAGGGCAAGTGGTTAAACAGAGGCTAAGACAGTAGCTTCGTTGACTGCAAAGGATAACAGGGTTTAGTTCTGCTTTAAATTATAGTTAATGCTACATACCCTAAGATTGCCGTCCCATCAGGTGACAACAGTTTTGTGCACTTTCACTGTAGAAAAGTGTTGTAATCCTGTTAAAGGTAATGGGAAAATAACAAATAAATCGGTAGAATCAACAGGAAATAATTATTTTGCAGGTGGGATTTACACAGAGAAAAACAGATAAGGCAGTGACTGATGTAATTTTTGCCCATAGTTCCACTTTAGGCAGTACAACCAGGTCACCTACAAAACTTTCTTGCAGGATAATGAAGGGGCAGCAGCAGAAAGATAGGCTTATATCTCTGCTATTTTCTGTTGTCAGCAATGCAGCATACCCCGATTGCCTCTTTGTGCTTTTCCTCTATCAGTCTAAGTGCTCCTGTACAGGTTAAGCTGTGTGACATAGGGGCTGGTGGATAGATCCACAGTGTATGGAAGAGACCAAGTATCCAACACACACCCACTGTTTTCAGGATTTCCATTATTTTGCACAGGTGATTTGATCAGTTTCACTGCCTTAGTAATTACCACAGCTGTTTCATCTGAGGGAAATCCTGAAAACATGACCTGTTGGGGGTCCATGAGGACTGGAGTTGAGAAACACTGCATTAGGGAGATTAACGCTATTTGTCCTGTTTATCAAAAGTGAAAATAAAAGAAAATCTCAAATTTTGGGTTGACATCACAACACTAATAAAAGGGGAAATCTTCCAATGGGGACACAGTAGGACCCCTCCCTATAGATTTCCCCAAAATTTCTGTTTTGGCTATGGCATAGGAAGTGAGAGAAATCTTCCAAACTGGATACAATGTAGAATTAAAATTACTTTGATGAAGAGAGTCCAGTAAAAGATGAATTCTTACTAATTGCTATGTTATAACTATTAATTGAATTTGGCTGTATAATTCAAAAGGTCAAAGTGGCATTGGAGCAAAGCACTCCAAAACAATTTTAGCAGTACCAGCTGCATGCAGCACTATCCCACATGTATGTGTTGATTATTGCCAATTCATCAAAAGATGTCTAAAAGTGATGGTGTAAATCAGTGGTCTCCAAATGGCAGTGCTTTGCTTACTTGTATCGGGCCCTCAGGCATTATTTTTCTCCACCAATACAAACAATGGGGCATAATTCCCCCCACTGATAACAATGAAGGGGCAGAATAACCCCCAATGGTAGGACACAATTCCTCTCAAAGACACCAACAATGGGGCTAATTGACATCAACAATGGGGTGCTATTCCTCCCACTGACACCAAAGAAGGGTCATTGTTTATTCCACAGAAGTCAGGACCTTTTCTAATGCTAATAGTCCGGCCCTCCTTAAGTGTGAATGACAGTAAACTGGCCCTTTGTTTAAAAAGTTTGGAGACCCCTGGTGTACATTATGGTATTTAGGGGTTGTTGTTCACAGGTGGTGTTCTGGCTCCATGCTTGGTTTTTAGAAGCCATAAGCAGAACATCAAAAACACTCCATAAATAACACTATCGAAGTATAAGGAGTAATACAAAAAATATGGACCTTTTGGTTTTTGTTAAAATAACCTGTAAAAAGTAGGGAAAAAAAGCATTTAAAATTGTATATTTGAGAAGCCCTGAAGGATGAGAACACTAGACACATCCTCAAAATAACTCCATCTAGAAAACAATTCCTCCAGCCATAACATGGTGATTATTATAGTATAATAGGTGGAGCTTAAGTAGAAAACTATGCTATATTGTATTTTTTCCTGCAGCAATGGTAAAATAATGATAAATTTGAAATATGAATTTTAAGTATATTCTATTGTTCTTTTTGAACAGGCATCTTAATAAGGTCAGGTATGTGAAAATAAGATTACTCTAAAATAGCAATTTTAAATGTTGTTTTAGAAGTCAGTGAAGAGTTGATTGAAGAATCAAAGATAAAATAATACACTACTGTGAACCTCTGTGAGGGGGAAGAAGTCCATTACCTTAGGACACTAGCAAAAACCCAAGGCCCCACAGAGTAGGGTAGGGTTATAGGGAGATGCCCAGGGGCCATGGACCTGGTTCAAATTTCAGCAGGAACCAGCCAAAATTTGATCTGTGTATTGGCTGAACAAGAAAAATCAATTGTTTCCCCAATTTACACTTAACAGCATGGATGGTGAAAAAATGTCCTCGCAGAATAATGTTCCCTGAAAGCCGCTAACCCACAGGTTTGAACTCTGAGTCACCATAAGGCAAAAATACGCAAGTATGCACGAATGGTACTTTAACAATTGACCATGGCCTTGAAATGTTTACTAGGGTCAGAGACAGCCAAGCACCTACAATCTTCAAAAGGTGGTCAGTAGTGCAACCACGTGTCTCTACATACGAAAAAAAACAATGGTTTACAGAATAAATTTATTATAAAAAGTCACCATGTAACATCCATAAAGCAGGAAAGACAAAATCCTACACAACGTTTCTCCTTCACTACAAAGGTTTAAAGTTGCATCAGCAAAGCATACTTATGTTGTCACTCTGGATCCTAAAGAAGATCTGTCCTGTGAAAGTATGGAAGCTGCCACTGCTGAAATTTTGTTGAAAATGTTAGTGGTCTGGCTGTGATGCATGACTTCTATCAAAGTCCCAGAGCTATGACTTCCCTGATCTATACTTTTGTTACAAGTCAATAATTGAAGTCACTGCTGCAACATGACAGTCAGTCAGCTAGCATTTTCAGAAGGGGGACAGTAAAGGTAGTATTCACAAAGTATTCACGCAGGGAGATGAAAACAAATGCACACCACACTTTTCAGATATTTGTAACAAATTTTGAAAACCATTTATCATTTTCCTTCCACTTCAAAGTTATGTGCCACTTTGTGTTGGTCTATCACATAAAATATATTTACGTTTTTAGGTATGAATATTTTTTCAAGGCACTATGTTATGTTATATGATTTTGGTAAATCTAAAGGAAAATTGTACAAGAAAATGATATAATGTATGGCCAAGTCTTAGATTTTGTTTTAAAAAGGGGAAGGATGTGAAGTCTGAACACAGAAGACTTAAAGTGGAACTTCACTCTATTAATCAACATTGACTATTTTTAATCCTTATGCTGCTAGCATTAGTAAATAGATAGGAACGTGTATAATATTTACTTGTTTTCAACAAGTAAATGTCATACATCCCAGGAGTCTTCAGGAGGGTTTTTACAGTTAAAGTACACCCTCCTGCTTGTATGCCTGAACTAAGGCAGGTTGGATTCCATGAAATCAATGCTATATGAATCATCTGCCCTTACTCAAGATGGCCACATCCAGAAATGCTAGGAGAGTGTTTTTCAGAGTGATTTCTCAGCAAAATAAAGCATGGAGACATGAATGGATGGGGGAGTTTGCTTTGAATATTAAAAATGAATCAAACAACACTTTGTGGTGCTTAATCTCTTGGCGCCGGCCTAATGCAAATGTGCGGCCTCCCGGCGTCTGGGCCTAGACGCCGAGCGGCTGCACATTTGCGTTCTATTAAAAAAACACATATGTGCTGAGAGCGCGCGCCCTGCACGCTCCCAGCACACGCGTTCAATACTCACGGAAAGGTCCCAATCTCCTCTCTTGATCGGGACCTTTCCTGATCACGTGACTGCCGTGACAGCGAATCACGGAGGTCACATGACCCTAAAACCCTGCCTCAGCTTATGGAACCCTTAAAGGGCCGGGAGGCGCCGGCGCCAAGGGGTTAAATTGAGTGTAGCTCCGCTTTAAGCAAGCCATAGATTATACAATTTTCTTTCCTTCCACCACGGGTCGAAGGAAAGAAAATTGCTTGATTCCCCCATTACACAGTCAGTGCTGATGGGGGAATCTCTCCTGCAGCGCTATTGTGTTCTGCCAGCAGGAGTCTTCCCTGCTGGCAGAACACGATGATCACTGCTAACAATTATAAACTTCAGTACAACCAGCCTGCCCATAGATGGACTGAATTTCGTCTGGTCCCTGCTTAACAGACTGAGATTCAATCCATCTATGGCTGGCTTAAGTAAGAGCAGACCTTTACAAAATTCTGTGTCCAACCCTTTAGATATCAGAATTATTGCACTGGTCAACCCTGGAAATACCTGCAACAAACCTAGACTTTAATAGAATACCAGCTTCCTGGAAACAAGTCCCATGGCTTAGGGAACACCTGTGATGTAATGCAGGTACCGACTTTTTGGAAAAATTGTTTTCCCACTCTTAAAGCCCAGTTTAGAAATTCTATTTTTTTTTTTCCAGAACAGCAACTCAGAAGTTAGCAAAGACAGCCTTCAAAATTTTGCTTGATAAAATTCACCCATCATAAAGCAAAACACCTATGTCCTTACACATCATCATCTTGTTTAAGATTCCTTTTCTTTTAAATAAAAAACAGCAAATTGCATTAATCGTACATAAAGTCATACATTAAATAATACTAAAAAAGGACTTCTCTCCATCTCCAGTTCAGCACATATGCTGGGCAGACTGCTATTATTCCCTATGGCCATTAGTCAGACGAAAAGTCAGCATCCTGGTACTTAACACTGTGCCATTCATAGGCAGGGAAAGTGAACATTTATGGTAGGGCATTGCTGCACTTTACTTCTGTACTAACTTTATCACTAATTTTTTTTTGGCATGTACCTTCAAACATGCACTGTGTGTGTAATTATTAGGCAAGTGAGTATTTTGACCAAATCATCATTTTTATGCATATTGTCCAACTCTAAGCTGTATAAACTCGAATGCTTATTGGATTTAAGCATATCAGGTGATGTGTATTTGTGTAATCAGAGAGGGTGTGGCCTAAGGAGATCAACACCCTATATGAAGGTGTGCATAATTATTATGCAACTCCATTTCCTCAGGCAAAATGGGCCATAAAAAAAAGATTTATGGACTCTGAAAAGTAACAATTATAAAAAAAAAAAAAAAAAAAAAAAAAAAAAAGTGTTTCAGAAAGATTCAGCACTCTTGAAATTGCTAAGATATTGGGGCGTGATTACAGAGCCATCCAACGTTGCAAGAAACTGGTTGAGAAAATAAAATTAGCTGCCAAAGATTTGAGAAGAATCAAACGTGAAGCTACCAGGAGCCCATTATCCTCCAGTGCTGTCATATTTCAGAACGGCAAGCTACCTGGAGTGCCCAGAACGTGTTCAGTGCTCAGAGACATGGCCAAGGTAAGGAAGACTGAAACCTGACCACCACTGAACAAGACACACAAGTTGAACATCAAGACTGGGCCAAGAAATATCTGAAGGCAAATTTTTCAAAGGTTTTATGGACTGATAAGATGAGGGTGACTCTTGACAGACCAGATGGATGGGCCCGTGGCTGAATCAGTAATGGGCACAGAGTTCCACTTTCACTCAGACGCCAGTAAGGTGGAGGTGGGGTACTGGTATGGGCAGTTATTATTAAAGATGAGCTTTTCGGGTTGAAGATGTACTCAAAATCAACTCCCAATTCTACTGCCAGTTTTTAGAAGACACTTTCTTGAAGCAGTGGTACAGGAAAAAGTCTGCAACTTTCATGCAGGACAATGCTCCATCACATGCATCAAAGTATTCCACTTTGTGGCTAGCCAGTTAAAGACCCTAAATATGAACAAATAATGACATGGCCCCCTTCCTCACCTGACCTAAACCCTATTGAGAACTTGTGGGCTCTTCTTAAATGGGAGATTTACAGTGAAGGAAAACAGTACACCTCTCTGAGGTGACTGGGAGGCTGTGGTTGCTGCTGCACAAAAAGTTGATAGTCAACAGAATCCATGAATGGACAGCTTATGACTGTTATTGGATAGAAGGGTGGATATATATATTTTTTTAATGTCAGAACTGTTTGTAAATTTTGAGTTAATTATTCTCACTTTAACAGATGAAAAATTAGTGAAATCTGGACATTTTTGTTTTTCATTTAGTTGCATAATAATTCTGCACACTAATAGCTGCCCAATAATTGCGCACACAAAAATATTCTCCTAAAAAAGCAAAAACCTCACTTTTACTTTCTTAAATATTCAGGTTTGAGGTTTATTAACATTTTGGATTGACCGAGAGCACTGTAGTTGTTCAATAATGAAATTAATCCTCAAAAATATAACTCGTCCAACAATTGTGCTCACAGTTTGTGATCTACATTCTGTGCAATCTCAACTGCTAAGTAGGCAAGTGCTGAAAAGGCAAGTTGAATCTACGAGGTGGAACAGGTAGGTTGTGAGAATATATTTTTCATGGAAGTAAGTTTCTTACACAGGTCAGTAATGTTGGCCATAGTGTGGACAATTTAGTGGCACAACAAAATGAAGCCAGCTCACCTTTATGCTCCCTTAATCTGAGTTTCCTTTTCATTCTTTAGGTTCACAATTGTATTCTCGGTTAGCAGTTCTTATTTACAGTTCAACTGCCATTTACAGGATGGTGTTCTTTTAGATAAAAAAAAAGAAACAAACATGGCTGCATAGGAATTCTAGAGATATTAGTTTCTGTACAAAAAGCTTCTCTCAGTTTCCTTGACTGTCATTCTCCACTGTAGAAGTAGTTTGTCTGGTAGGAGACACATACTATCAAGAAGTGGGGAAAAGGGCACAGGCTCATATTCCACTTCTTTAGTTTCCCAAACCATTGCTATGCTTGAATTTTGCAAGAGAAATATCAAGAGTAAGTATGGGGCATCTTTCTCCAAAGCCCTCCACAAAGACAGGTTTTTATCCAACGCTGCTCCCACTGCTTCACTGCAGTCGCCTTATTCGGGGACTTCAACATTGTTACACAGCCACACCTGAGCAAAAATGAGAGAAAATTTCTTCTATAAAAAGGAAATTAAAATGACAGTACTAATTTTATCCTCAGATAAAAAAAACAAAACAAACAGTTTTACTATTAATTACAATAATGATTTGATATAATATCAAGTGGAACTCAATATACATATTACCTTTCTCAAGTGTAAGAGAGACGTTTCAAAGGGAAAGAAGGGATGCAAGGTTTCAGCTGTTCTGGTATGCCTTACAACTATCGCAAGTGATGCAAATGGGCAAATCATACAAATATGCTGTATGTCTGTGTGGTTTTATGTGTATTTTTGTCAAACTTCAAAGGATTTTTCAATGTGCACATTTTTTTTTTATGTGAAATTTAAAACAGTTTTTTTTTCTGAAAGCAAACGTCTAAAACTACAGTTGAAGTACACAAATGGGTGCATTTCTTTCTGTCAAAGTACTTTTGCCTACTGCGGTTATACAATATGGACTAGTCCCCTGTCCTAGCATGCGACAGTATTGGAGCAGAAATAGACTCCTGAGATTATCAGCATGTCCCTTTTCAGTGTGCATGAATGCAGCACATTGACTGGTTCCCCAAATAGCTACCACTTCCACCAGGCATAGTTACATAGCTAATCTGGTTGGAAAAAAAAGAGGGACTAGTCCGTCCAGTAAAAACAAAAAACACACACAAGCTTCAAAGGAAGGTAAAAAAACCAAAAAACCAAAAAAAAAAAAAACCAAAAAAACAATAATAAAGCATGATGCAATTTGCTCCAGCAGGGGAATATTCCCTGGATCAACTTCACCTATAAATACTAGTATCCCGGTATAGTGTGTGTATCTAGGAAAAAATCCAGTCCTTTTTTTAAACAATCTCCTAAGCTGGCCAGAACCAGAGTTCTGTAAGTCAGATTCAGGAACTTACACTAGTTGCATTTAAAAATATACTTTATTATTTTAATAAATTCACAAGTACACTAATTAGTGTTTTTATCTGCCTGGGGTTCAGCTCTAAATGAGCACCTGTTTAAAAAAAAAATAAAATAAAAAAAATAAATAATAGACTGACCTAAATGTGCCCCCTAGTGGATCACATATGAGAGAACGTTCTTCAAATTTCTATATTGAGAGCTGCAGCTGCCATCTACTGGATGACGTTTTTCTAGACTGTTTCCAAATGTCTGTGCAATTGCAGTCTTTGATCTTGTACAGATTTTAATTTAGGGTGTTCACTACATTCTTTTGGTATTAGAAAGATATCTGCATTTTTTGTTGGTGAGGGGGAGGGGTCCCAGTTAAATCAGATCCTGGACATTTGTTCCACTGCGAAGCACACAAGGGGTAGTCAATGCAAAACGAAATCCCCCAAAATACAGCTCTTTATTTTGGACTTCACAACAAGCAGTTGTGTTACCCATTACCTAGAAACCTTAAAAACCAGAACAGGCCAGATAGCATCACTGCTTGGCATAAAACTAACAATGGCAGGACACAACGTATGTCATACACGTACATACACCAGCATATTGATCCCCCCCCCCCGCCCCCCCTCGCAGCCAGCACAATAAGAGAGGAGTGTGGAAGCACTTCTCTTATGGCACAGAGATCTTTCCCCATCTCCCTGCTGGCAAACAGGGCAATAATGCTAATGTGCATGGGGCGATTGTAGTGTGCCCAGGCACACGCCTATGCAAGTACAGGAAGGAATACACAAACTGGGATCTCAGGAAATGTTTCTGGGTCACCACTGGGTACATGAATGTTTTAAATAGCAATTCCAGGCACCTAGTAAAATCGGTGAGCTAAAAAAACCTTTCCTTTGTAGGTATGCATGTGCAGCAATCTTATTCCCTTCGTTTGATGCTGGTTATCTAGCTAATACACACAATACACTCACCAAACCTTTTCAATGACTAGGAACATTAGGAAACCCAGATTAAAATCAGACATCCTTATCTGACCATACTTCACTTAAACAAAATGTATTTAATAGGGAAAACTGAGTAGCTAGAAAAATAGCATGTTTAGAATGTAAAAAAAGCAATAGCAGCCTTGGTTTCTCTCGCAAAAGGTTTCCTTTGATGCCCCTCAGAAAACACAGCAACTGTGCCAAATGCAGAAGTCTCAATTTATCTCCAACTGAATTGTCTGTAGTACACTTCAGCCAGATTCCAGAGAGCTCCATACATGGGGAGTGGATGGAGGTGGTAGGTCAAGTACATGCTTTCTACTCTATGATCTAAAGTTCCAAGGTAGGCCCGAAGTGGATTTATGGATGCAAAGAACTCTCTTGATGTGCTTATCATATGCAGCTCACAAACATCCTACAGTAAAAACAAAACACACTCTATTAGACAGAGAATACCAAACTAACCGTGTACAGGATTTGCAAGGCTCTGTAGGAAATGTTCCTAAATGCAATCTTCTCAGATGGTCAATTTTTGGTTGTGAGGGAGACCTGGACAAAATTAAAAGGGTATCAGCAGTTTATAGCAAGGTCTGTCTTTATTCCACAAACCCAACTATTCACAACAGAGCTGTTTAGACCTACCTTGTATATGCTTCATACTGCACAGATGCATGGCTGGGGGCCCCAGGAGGTTTTCCAAACTGCAGACGCAGAGGAAGCTTGCCCTGCAGCCGACTGATCAATCCATTCCCCAGAGGCAACCAATCCATGTTTGGGATTAGAAGCTGGCTGGGAAGAAGGCAGCACTCATCTATTAGTGCCTCGTCTGGCTCACAGGGGTGATTTTCATCCCGACCTATATGCCAAACACATTACAGTCAGAGTAGACTCGGCATTATACAATAAGTCACAGAAGAAGATCAATCCTTACAGCACATCCAGAGGCGGGTGAGCAGACGGAAAAGCAGAGACATGCTATCCTGTGTATCTGATGTGGCTGTGTATACGGGAAGACAGCTGGGTTTCAGAAGGCCCCAAATTCGAATCATCACCATCATTTCACGTAGTGTACCCAGTGAGGCTCCATCACGTAAAAAACTGTGCCCAGGCCGGAATGAAGAGCCCTGTTGAATACAGTCCTGAGTAAGGGCATGTAATCATTTTTATTATTTAAAAAAAAAAATTATATTATATACAGTTGTGTTCAAAATAATAGCAGTGTGTTGAAAAAAGTGAATAAAGCTCAAAATCCTTCTAATAGCTTTTATTTCCATACACACAAATGCATTGGGAACACTACACATTCTATTCCAAATCAAAACATGAAGAAAAATATATCAAATTTGTGTTGTTCCTCTAAAAAAATTGAAGAAAAGTGAATATTAGACTGTTCAAAAAAATAGCAGTGTTTGTATTCTTCTTTACAAACTCAAACATTCACTATATAAACTGAAAACTGTTTGAAGATTTTGCTTTCCTTTGAATCACTTAATTAATATTTAGTTGTATAAGCACTGTTTCTGAGAACTGCTGTACATCTGTGTTGCATGGAGTCAACCAACTTCTGGCACCTGTGAACAGGTATTCCAGCCCAGGATGATTGGACTACATTCCACAGTTCTTCTCAATTTCTTGGTTTTGCCTCAGAGACTGCATTTTTGATGTCACCCCACAAGTTTTCTATTGGATTAAGATCCGGGGATTGGGCTGGCCACTCCATAACGTCAATCTTGTTGGTCTGGAACCAAGATGTTGCACGTTTACTGGTGTGTTTGGAGTCGTTGTCTTGTTGGAACACCCATTTCAAGGGCATTTCCTCTTCAGCATAAGGCAGCATGACCTCTTCAAGTATTCTGATGTATTCAAACCGATCCATGATCCCTGATATGCGATAAATAGGCCCAACACCGTAGTATGAGAAACATCCCCATATCATGATGCTTGCGCAACCATGCTTCACTGTCTTCACAGTGTACTGTGGCTTGAAGTCAGTGTTTGGGGGTTGTCTGACAAACTGTCTCCGGCCACTAGACCCAAAAAGAACAATCTTACTTTCATCAGTACACAAAATGTTGCGCCATGCTCTTTAGGCCAGTCAATGTGCTCTTTGGCAAATTGTAACCTCTTCAGCACGTCTTTTTTTCAACAGTGGGACTTTGCGGGGGCTCCTTGCAGATAGCTTGGCTTCACATAGGCTTCTTCTAATTGTAACAGTACTCACAGGTAACTTTAGACCTTCTTTGATCTTCCTGGAGCTGATTGTTGGCTGAGTCCTTGCCATTTTGGCTATTCTTCTATCCATTCGAATGGTAGCTTTTTGCTTTCTTCCACGTCTTTCAGGTTTTGGTTGCCATTTTAAAGCATTTGCGATCATTTTAGCTGAGCAGCCTATCATTTTCTGCACTTCTTTATATGTTTTCCCCTCTCCAATCAACTTTTTAATCAAGGTACGCTGTTCTTCTGAACAATGTCTGGAATGACCCATTTCCTCAGAATGTCAGAGAGAAATGCACTGTAACCAGCATGTACAACATTTGCTGCCTTCCTTCCTTAAATAAGGGCAATAATTGGCACCTGTTTTTCAAAGAATGAATGACCTCACTAATAGAACATGCCCCTTTCAATTAGTGATTCAATTACACAGAATCAGCAGCATGCATGTCATGACTGTTGGATTTCTATTACTCTACTACACCTGCTAGTAAATTATTTGCCATGTAGAAATATCATTTCTACCAAAAACAGTGATTGATCAGGTTAGTGATGTCTGACTGCTATTATTTTGAACACAACTGTGTGTATATATATATATATATATATATATATATATATATATATATATATCTATATCTATCTCTATCTCAGTAAGACCAGTCTCATGAATTCATTCCATTAACATGGGGATATTACCTAAAATTTTATACAAATTTCAAATGTTGCAGATTTATTTGCCACAAAACGTATTTTCATATGCTAAAAGTGATGGTACTCAAGTATATAAGGCAGGGTAAAAAAGCGAAGATACATTCGGTTTTAGGTAAAGAGAAAGCACATGGGGGTTTAGCTACACCAGATTTTAAGAGGTATTACAATGCTGTGCTGCTGGCACAAACTGTAGATTGGATGGTTAGTTCAAGTGAAAAGAGTTGGGCGAAAATTGAGGGCACATTAAGTAATACACCATTGGGTAAAGTTATCTGGGTTCCACAGCAATATCGCACATTCTCTAAAGACACAAGTATATTGACGTTAAACGGTTTCAAGATTTGGGATAAGATTCACAAACAAGTTAAATGAGAATATGATTCACCTTTAATACCCCTCATTGGAACAAACTATTTTTCCCCGGGAAAAGAGGGAAAAAAAAACTGTATAAGGGTTAGGAATGTACAATTAAGAGATTATGAAGGGAGGGGGGGATAGGCACAATTCAAGAATTGAAACACAAATGGGGATTATCTTTGCTGGATGGATGGGGGTATTATCAGTTGAAACATTTTGTTGTGTCATTACAGCCAAGAATCTACTCCTATTCGAAAGAATGTTTGGTTCACAGGATGCTCTCAAACAATGTATTTCCCAAATCTTACTGTAATACTGTACTTACTGTAATGGCAGGGTCAAAGATGCTGCCATACATAGAAAAATGGGAAAAAGATTTCGGGGTGACTGACTGAAAATGAAAGTTCTATAGTTAACAGGTGATTTGTTGGTAGATACCAAAACAATAGAGATGAACTTTAAGTGTGGTATATACCACCAATTAAAGCAAATAAATTTCAGCCAGAAAGTCACCATTTTGTTGGAGAGGATGTAAGCTAGAGGGGACAATAGCACATTTATGGTGGAAATGCCCAAGAATACAGGAGTTCTGGCAGGAGGTTATCCAGCTGGTACAGGAAATAACAGGAAGCAGTATTAGTAGAGATCCATGGGTATGTTTGTTCCATAATACAGATTTAAACAGCAAAACAATACAGAAATAGACTGAACCCCCTCATTTACTGAATGCAGCATAATGGTTAATAACAAAGCAGTGGCAAGTACAGGAAAGTCCATCAGTAAAGGAGTGGATTAGGAGAATAGAATAACACTAACACGCACACTTGTGTTATGCTGGGGAGGACAAAATGGGGAAAAACTTGAAGAAATATGGGGAAATAAATTTAAGATATCAAGGACATAAACAGAACTGGTGGGAATATAACGGGGTGGAAGGAAAGTACATGGGAACTGGTATATAAACATTCATAGATGAGAAGGAAATATTAGGTAAATGCAGACTTATGGGTGAGGGAACGGAGGGGCAACCAGGGGGGTGGGAATTCTGAGATGGTTTTAAGGTGCAATGTGGTGGAAAATTTGTGAAGATGATGTAAACATAGCTGTTCTTTTTCTATGGACGTAGAAAATTAATAAATAAGAATAAAAAATAAAGAGAATCTGTGTGCTAGATGTTTTTGTTGCTCAATACAGTATCCACCACTGGATTGCTACATCTGTACAGCTGCCTCATGGGTTTAAAGCAGTCGACAATTGTGGAAAGTATAAACTCAAACAGAAGCTTATTCTATGTATCTCTTGTTCCTTGCTGAACAGAGCATCTGTTTGATTGTTACATATGCTACAAGGACACAGAGCTATGGCAGGTTTATTACTGTGAAGAGAACTGAACTCTCTCCCCTTTCTTCAAATACTGGAAAGCACCTGAGCCCACAGAACTGTACTAGCACATCTATTCATGCATTGCATAACTGTTACTGCTATTTTAGCAGATGAAACCTTGATTTTATCATTTTCTGGTGCCCGATTGCCCATAGTACAGGGAATATATAAAGCCAAAATGCTGGCTGAAACACCTGCAGTATTTTTTTTGGAGTTTAGCCTGCTACAGACAACATTGTATAATTCTTTTCTAACAGTATGGGTTTGTGTGATGTGATCATTACTTTTGTATAATATTCTTAATGAAATTAAGAGGTTCTGCAATTTAGATTAATTCAAGGTTCTGTATACAATATTTTTTTTGGTTTAGGGAACAGAACAGATTTAGAGGTGGAATTCCAACTTACACCTACTGTAACTAGCCTTAAAACGCCCTCCTTCGCCACTCCTAACACCTATGCTAACTAACCTGTGTAACAAAGATGTACGCACTTACCTATTTTCAGGCAGCTCCAGTCCAGTCACAAACTCCCTTATGTCAGCTAGCAGCAGCAGGGAAAAGAAGATCATGCCCTGACAATGGCTAGTAAAGCCTGGAGCTGTGACATCACCCATGGGTTTCTCCCCTGAAGCCCTGCTGGCTGACAGAGGGGAGCTGGATCATGTGACTGGACTAGAGCAGCATGAAATTGGTTAAGTATTTATATATCTTTCTTACATTGGTTAGTTAGCAAAGGTGTTAGGAGGTGACAGTTTAAAGGCTAGTTGGGTATATACTGGAATTACACTTTAAACATGCCATTTATCTACTGGTTTTAGCAATTCTTTTAACAAAAAATTATATAATACAAGACTCTAAAAAAGATTATATTAGCTTTCCTGCTAAAAAGTATGTAAATACTTTTTAATAAAAATGCCCAAGACTTTTTAAAAAGTATCCATAGTGTGTTTGGATACGGAGTCCAGCAGTGGTTCACATTTGTAAAGCTCCTATCATATGGAACCCTTTGCATACACTACATTGCCAAAAGTATTAGGACGCCTGCCTTTACAAGCATAAGAACTTTAACCCCTTCACGCCGGCCGCACGCAAATGTACGACCTCCCGATGTCTGGGCCAAGACGCCGAGCGGCCGCACATTTGTGTTCATGTAACAAAAAACATATGTGCTGAGAGCGTGCGCCCTGCGCGCTCCCAGCACACGTGCGGTACTCACGGAAAGGTCTCGGTCCGCTCTTTCGATCGGGACCTTTCCTGAGCATGTGACCGGCCGTGACATGATGTCACGGCGGCCAAATGACACTGAGCCCCGCCCAGCTCCCGGCACAGGAACTCCTCTTCATGCCAGGACGATCCGGCGTGAAGGGGTTAATGGCATCCCAGGCTTAGTCTATAGGGTTCAATATTGAGTTGGCCCACCCTTTGCAGCTATAACAGCTTCAACCCTTCTGTGAAGGCTGTCCACAAGGTTTAGGAGTGCTTCTATGGGAATGTTTGACCATTCTTCCAGAAGAGCATTTGTGAGGTCAGGCACTGATGTCAGACAAGAGAGCCTGGCTTGCAGTCTCCGCTCTAATTCATCCCAAAGGTGTTCTATTGGGTTTAGGTCAGGACTCATGCAGGCCAGGCATGTTCCTCCACACCAAACTCGCTCATTCATGTCTTTATGGACCTTGCTTTGTGCACTGGTGCACAGTCATGTTGGAACAGGAAGGAGCCATCCCCAAACTGTTCCCACAAAGTTGGGAGCATGAAATTGTCCAAAATGTCTTGGTATGCTGATGCCTTAAGAGTTCCCTTCACTGGAACTAAAGGGCCAAGGATCCATTATCTCCTGCGCTCAAAGACTCAGATCAAACAGGCGTTAGTAACAAACAGCGTGTTCATCCGCTGGTGATCAGAGGTTGTGCGGCTCAATCACGAAGCTGGGGAAGCTTAATAGAACTGTAAAAGGGGATGAAAGAAAGAGCGTACAAACCTTGCGCATTACCTTAATAAATGAATAATGTTATTTTATTTAAGAAATATACTCACAAACGTGATGGTATAACAGGCATAAGTTAACTATACTGCACACAGGGTTACAGGTAAAACCAAAAGGGGGGATAAAAGCTAACACGTTTCAAAGGGTGCTCCCTTCATCAGAGCTGGGTTTGGTAGATAGAAACTTCAGTATAGCAGAGTTCTCATAGCAAGGAGACATTCAGCCACTGAGTGTCAATATTACAGCCACTCAGTGGCTGAATGTCTCCTTGCTATGGGAACTCTGCTATACTGAAGTTTCTATCTGCCAAACCCAGCTCTGATGAAGAAGGGAGCACCCTTTGAAACGTGTTAGCTTTTATCCCCCCTTTTGGAAATACCTGTAACCCTGTGTGGATTATGGTTAACATGCGCCTGTTTTACCGTCACGTTTGTGAGTATATTTCTTAAATAAAATAATTCATTATTTATTGAGGTAATGCACAAGGTTTGTGCGCTCTCTCTTTCATCCCCTTTTGCACTAAGGGGCCAAGCCCAATGTCTGAAAAAACAACCCCACACCATAATCTCCCCTCCAACAAACTTCACACTTGGCACACTGCAGTCATGCAAGTACCATTCTTCTGGCAACCGCCAAACCTAGACACGTCCATTGGATTGCCAGACAGAGAAGCGTGATTGGTCACTCCAGAGAACGTTTCCACTGCTCTAGAGTCTAGTGGCAGCGTGCTTTACACCACTACATCCAATACTTTGCATTGCACTTGGTAATTTAAGGCTTGGGTGCAACTGCCCGGCTCTCTACGCACTGTTATGCTAATCTGAAGGCCATGTGAAGTTTGGAGGTCTTTAGCTATTGACTGTGCAGACATTTGGCAACTTCTGCGCACTGTGTGCTTCAGCATGCGCTGACCCCGCTCTGTCATTTTACGTGGCCTACCACTTTGTGGCTGAATTGCTGCTGTTTCCAGTTACTTCCACTTTGTTATAATACCACCAACATTTGACCATAGAATATTTAGTAGCAAGGAAATTTCACAGATGGACTTATTGCACAGGTGGCAACCTATCACAGTACCACACTTTAATTCACTGAGCTTCAGAGAACAACCCATTCTTTCACAAATGTTTTAGAAGCAGTCTGCATGCCTAGGGGCTTGATTTTGTACACCTGTGGTCATGGAGGTGATTGGAACACCTGATTCCAATGATATGGAGAGGTGTCCCAATACTTTTGGCAATATAGTATAGCTTAAAGCAGAACTACAGGAATTACAACACTTAAAAATCTTCTCTTATTTATTTACATTTTTACAGTGCCAGGAGCATAGGTATTGTTATACTTCCAGCACTCTGACACAAAATCTTCAGGTCTTCAATACAGCAGACGCTCTGCATGCTCCTCTTCATTTCTTGCCCAATCACAGAATGCTTTGTTTTATGTGAACCCATTTATAAAATACAAGGTATTTCGTGAATGGACAGTGGAACAGAGGGGCAGCCAGAGCTACTGCTGTGTAATAGAGTGCATATTTCCTGTCAGAGTGCCAGGAGTGTAACAATAGCTGTACTCTCTATGATCAGTAAAATATTAAAAACAGTAAATAAAAGAGATAAGTCCACAAAGTGGAATACACCTCCTTCAACTTATTCCCTTATAAATCTACATTTTTTTTTTTTTTTTTTTTTTTTAAGCGCTGCAATACCTGGAGTTCTGCTTAGGACTGAAACTATATTTGTCAAGTAATGGTGTAGGAGTCACATAAGGCTTTTGTCAGTCTTTCAACAAAAACTTTTAAGCTATAAGATACTACTCTTTCCTGAACACTTGCAGTATAGGTAATTTACAGGTTTTCTAGCCACCTAATTATAGCACACCTTTATGTAAGCATTATGACTAGATGATCTGAACATCATACACCAGGAAAAATAGAACTGTAAAACAGACAAAAGGGGCCCAGGGTAAAGTGCAGTTACCTGGTTGGGAAGGCTGGCCAGCAGATACAACACAAAGTCACCAATCCACTGAATAAGTTGCTGTAGTGACTGAAGAGTTGGCATGTCTAGAACAAACTCCTCTGTTTTCAGATTAATCATCACTTTGTCTATATCTAAAAGAGAAAGTCTGGTTTACAGCTAATAACAAGCAGGACTTATTTCTATTGGTACTTCAACTTTGCAATAGATGTACCTGTATCAGGATATTTATTGCAGATCTCGGTAAGCCTGTCTCCTGGGCTTTTGTCGGGAGTGTTTAAAAAGTGGGGTCGCAGCAAAGACTTCAGAGTGCAGCTGACTGAAATAAGGAACAACTTGGCATGATAGTCACAGACTCGAGTGATGGTGCTAGGTGAAAGTTTACAAAGCGATGCTTTCATAGCCAGGATCCGGGTGGACAGGACCTAAATTATCATTAGCAAAAAGGTATAATTCATAGTATTTCATATGGAAAACACACTTGCTTTAAATCAGGATGTTTTGCACTTAACGAGATCTCACCTGTTGCAGTGCTGCATTTTGTTTGGTATACTCTTCATGTAGTTTCTCTACTAAATTATGTACCATGTTAGGTTGTACATGTAGCAGGATATCCCACCAGTCGTACCCAGTCACCATGCAATATTCTAGCAGGAACAGGAGATGACGAAGTGAAGTAGTCATATCAAGTGCGTGACCCATAGATGGGGAGACTCTCAGCATGCTGAGCTGTTAAGACAGAGAACTCAAATTACTAACCAAGAATAAGTATATTCTCATTTTACTACAGTATCTCCCAGAACACATTTTCACTGATGTGCTTTACATCCTTACAAAACTGAAAAAAAAAAAAGAAAAAAAGATAAAATGGCCCCCTTTAAAAACTTTCTGCCAACATCCCAATATATAAAAATCAAGAAAAAAAACTGTATTCCCCTGGGACTTTATATGGCAAAACCTACAGTAGGTACAGTTGCAAGAAAAAGTATGTGAACCCCTTGGGATTACGTGGAGTTTTGCATGAATTGGGCATAAAATGTGCTCTGAACGTCATCTAAGTCACAACAATAGAAAAACACAGTCTGCTGAACATAATACTACACAAACATTAGATGTTGCCATGGTTTAATTGCACATAACATGTAAACATTCACAGTGCAGGGAGGAAAAAGTATGTGAGGCCCTAGCTTAATGACTTCTCCCGCAGCTAATTGGAGCCAGGAGTGAGCCAACCTTGACTCCAATCAGTGTGATGATATTGGATGTGTTGCTGACAGCTGTCCTGCCCTTAAAAAACACACACCTGTTTTGGGTTTGCTGATTTCAAGAAGCACTGTCTGATGTGAACCATGCCTCGCAGAAAAGAGCTCTCAGAAGACCTACGATCAAGAATTGTTGACTTGCATGAAGCTGGAAAGGGTTACAAAAGTATCTCCAAAAGCCATGATGTTCATGTGTCCACGGTAAGACAGACGGTCTACAAATGGAGAAAGTTTAGCACTGTTGCTACTCTCCCTAGGCGTGGTCGTCCTGTAAAAATGACTGCAAGAGCACAGCGCAGAATGCAGCATGAGGTAAAGAAGAATCCCAGAGTGTCAGCTAAAGACCTACAGAAATCTCTGGCACATGCTAACATTTTTGTTGACACATCTACAATAAGGAAAACATTAAACAAGAATGGAGTACAAGCCATTGCTGTCCAAAAAGAATATTGCAGCACGTTTGAAGTTTGCAAAAGAGCACCTGGATGTTCCACAGCACTACTGGCAAAATATACTGTGGACAGATGAAACCAAGATTGAGTTGTTTGGGAAGAACACACAACACTATATGTGGAGAAAAAAAAGGCACAGCACACCAACATCAAAACCTCATCCCCACTGTAAAACATGGCGGAGGGAGCATCATGGTTTGGGGCTGCTTTGCTGCCTCAGGGCCTGGACGGATTGTTGTCATTGATGGGAAAATTAATTCCAGAGTTTATCAAGACATTTTGCAGGAAAACGTACGACCATCTGTCCGCCAACTGAAGCTCCGCAGAGGATGGGTGATGCAACAGGACAATGACCCAAAGCATACAAGTAATTCAACAAAACAATGGCTGCAACAGCACAGAATACGCCTTCTGGAGTGGCCCAGTCAGACTCCTGACCTCAACCCGATTGAAATGCTGTGGCATTAAGAGAGCGATTCACACCAGACATCCCAAGAATATTGCTACACTGAAACAGTTTTGTGAAGAGGAGTGGTCCAAAATTACTCCAGATCGTTGTGCATGTCTGATCTGCAACTACAGGAAACGTTTGGTTGAGGTTATTGCTGCCAAAGGATGGTTGAGGTTATTGCTGCCAAAGGAGGGTCAACTAGTTATTAAGTCCAAAGGTTCACATACTTTTTCCTCCCTGCACTGTGAATGTTTACATGTTATGTGCAATTAAACCATGGCAACATCTAATGTTTGTGTAGTATTATGTTCAGCAGACTGTGTTTTTCTATTGTTGTGACTTAGATGATATTCAGAGCACATTTTATGCCCAATTCATGCAAAACTCCACGTAATCCCAAGGGGTTCACATACTTTTTCTTGCAACTGTATATAACAGTATAAAATGGTAATGTTTATTACGAAAGTCTGTTACAATAAAAACGAACCAGTGGGTTTGATAGAGTGAACTCCAATACAATAGTTCACCTGCAGAACATACACAAAATGCAAATAACCTGCCAGCTTTTTTGCTGGTTGATGTATCTCAGACTAACAGCTCAAAAGAACTCATACAGTGATGTTGTCCAGACAAATCCAATGCGTTTTGGAACTCATGTTTACTTCTTCTGGAACCAAGCATGTCAAGTCTAAAACACAACAGCATATCAGGAAAATTTGAACAACATAGTACATGATATCACTTTAATACTACATAGAAGAAAGCCGATTGCTCAAACACTTACAAATTACATCACATCACATAGTGGATGACAGATATTCGTAAGAGATTGAATGGAAAAAAAAAAAACAAGTTCCGAAATGCGTTAGATTTGTCTGGAAAATATCACTGTACGTGTTCTTTTGAGCTTTTAGCATTTTTGCCAGTTGATGTATCAGACTGTCAGGTTATTTGCACTTTCTGTATGTTTTGCATGTCTTGTATCACCTGGAAGAAACCCATGCAAACACAGGGATAATATAGATACTCCATTCAGCCCTATGTGTACAGTAAGTGCAGCAACAAGGAGAAAATGCAGGATGGAACATAGAAAAAAATATAATGCAGCTATCTTCTACCTGTCAATTTGTACAATCATGAATATTCATGAGAATGTCTCCTGTACTCCTCATTAGGTCTACATACAGTGGATATAAAAAGTCTACAAACCCCTGTTAAAATGTCAGGTTTCTGTGATGTAAAAAAATGAGACAAAGATAAATAATTTCAGAACTTTTTCCACCTTTAATGTGACCTATAAACTGTACAACTCAATTGAAAAACAAACTGAAATCTTTTTGGGGGGGGAAGTAAACATAAAAAAAAACTGAAATAATAGGGGTTGCAGAAGTGTACACACCCTCTCATAACTGGAGATGTAGCTGTGTTCACAATTAAGGACCACATTCAAAATCATGTTAAATAGGAGTCAGTACATACCTGCCATCATTTAAAGTGCCTCTGATTAACCCCAAATAAAGTTCAGCTGTTCTAGTAGGTCTTTCCTGATATTTTCTTAGTCGCAACCTACAGCAAAAGCCATGGTCCACAGAGAGCTTCCAAAGCATCAGAGGGATCTCATTGTTAAAAGGTATTAGTCAGGAGAAGGGTACAAAAGAATTTCCAAGGCATTAGATATACCATGGAACACAGAGAAAACAGATATCAAGTGGAGAAAATATGGCACAACAGTGGCATTCCCAAGAACTGGACGTCACTCCAAAATTGATGCAAAGACGAGAATAAAACTGGTCTGGGAGGTTGCCAAGAGGCCTACAGAAACATTAACCACTTGCCTACCAGACACTTATACCTCCTTCCTTACCAGACTAATTTTCAGCTTTCAGCACTGTCGCACTTTGAATGACAATTGCGCAGTCATGCAAGATTGTACCCATATGAAAGTTTTATCATTTTTTTCTCATAAATAGAGCTTTCTTTTGGTGGTATTTAATCATCGCTGGGTGTTTTACTTTTTGCGCTATAAACAAAAAAAGTGCAAAAAAAAAAAGTTTCTTTGTTTCCATTATAAAATTTTGCAAACAGGCAATTTTTCTCCTTCACTGATGTACGTTGATGAGGCAGCAGTGATAGGCACTAATAGGCGGCACTGATAGGCAGCACTAATGGATAATGGCAGGCAGCACTAATGGATAGGCGGCACTGATGATGAGCACCGAAAGTCAGAACTGATAGGTGGCACTGACTGGCGGAACTGTTGGGCACTGAATGGCGGCACTGCTGGGCACAGGTGGGTGGCACAGATAAAGCACAGGTGGGCGGAGCTGGTGGGTGGCACTGCTGGGCACTGATCATCAGTGCCCTGATAATCTGTGCCGATCCCTGCTCTGACAACTGCCGGTTCTCGGCAGTACTTTCCTCACGCTTTGACAGCGAGAGGAAAGTTCAGCCGAGAACCGGCAATTGCATTTCCCTGTGATCAGTGTGTCATTGGACACGGCTTATCACATGGTAAAAGGCCGTTGTGATTGGCATTTTACCACATCACGTGATCAGCTATGTCCGTAGGACACAACGATCACGGAGATTGCCGGAGGCATCCAAAGGGGGGCGCGCAGGACAGCGTGTTCTGGGAGGACGTCATATGATGCCCTCCCAGAACTGGCCGGCCGCAGTGTAGCCGTCATTCGGCTATCTGTGGTCGGCAACTGGTTAAAGGAGCTGCAGCAATATCTGGCAAGTACTGGATGTGTGGTACATGTGACAATCTCCCGTATTCTTCATATGTCTGGGTTATGGGGTAGAAGCCTTTTCTTACGAAGAAAAACATCTAAGCCTGGCTAAATTTTGCAAAAACACAACTGAAGTCTCTCAAAAGCATGTGGAAAAATGTGTTCTGGTCTGATGAAACCAAGGTTGAACAGTGAAGCATGGTGGTGGCAGCATCATGCTTTGGGGCTGTTTTTCTTCAGCTGGAACCTTAGTCAAGGTAGAGGGAATTATCAGTACCAAATACCAGTCAATATTGGCACAAAACCTTCAGGCTTCTGCTAGAAAGCTGACCATGAAGAGGAACTTCATCTTTCAGCATGACAACGACCCAAAGCATACATCCTACTCAACAAAGGAATGATTTTACCAGAAGATGATTAACTAGTTGCCGACCGCAGATAGCCGAATGACGGCTACACTGCAGCCGGCCAGTTCTGAGTGGACGTCATATGACGTCCTCCCAGAACGCGCTCTCCTGGGCGCGCACCCGGCGATCTCCGTGAACGCTGTGTCCTACGGACACAGCTGATCACGTAATGTGGTAAAAGGCCAATCACAGCGGCCTTTTACCACGTGATCAGCGGTGTCCAATGACACGCTGATCACAGGGAAATGCAAGTGCCGGTTCTCGGCTGCACTTTCCTCACGCTGTCAGATCGTGAGGAAAGTACTGCCGAGAACCGGCAGTTGTCAGAGCGGGGATCGGCACCGATCATCAGGGCACTGATGATCAGTGCCCTGATGATCGGTGCCCAGCAGTGCCACCCGCAAGTTCCGCCCACCTGTGCCCAGCAGTGCGCCCACTAGCTCCGCCCACCTGTGCCCAGCAGTGCACCCACCTGTTCCCAGAAGTGCACCCACCTGTGCCACTCTGCAGTGTCACACACCTGTGCCCAGAAGTGCCACCCACCTGTGCCCAGAAGTGCCACCCACCTGTGCCCACCCACCAGTGCAGCCCAGCAGTGCTGCCAGTCAGTGCCCAGGGGTTGTGCCAGTCAGTGCCGCCAGTCAGTGCCCAGCAGTGATGCCAGTCAGTGCCGTCTATCAGTACCCATCATCAGTGTCACCTATCAGTGCCGCCTATCAGTGCTGCATATTAGTGCCGCCTATCCGTGACACCTCATTAGTGCTGTCTATCAGTGCCGCCTATCCGTGCCACCTCATTAGTACTGCCTATCAGTGCTGCCTATCAGTGCCGCCTATCAGTGCCGCCTATCAGTGCTGCCTCATCAGCGCACATCAGTGAAGGAGAAAAAATACCTGTTTGAAAAATTTTATAATAGAAACAAAGAAACTTTTTTTTTTCAAATTTTTTGCACTTTTTTTTTTATTTATAGCGCAAAAAGTAAAGCGCCCAGTGGAGATTAAATACCGCCAAAAGAAAGCTCTATTTGTGAGAAAAAAAAATGATCAAAATTTCATATGGGTACAATGTTGCATGACCGCGCAACTGTCAATCAAAGTGCGGCAGCGCTGAAAGCTGAAAATTGGCCTGGTAAATAAGGGGGTATAAGTGCCTGGTAGGCAAGTGGTTAAAGTTATGGAATGGCCAAACCAGAGCCCAGACCTCAACCTGATCAAAAATCTGTGGGGTGACCTGAAGAGGGCTGTGCAAGGGAGATGCCCTCACAATCTGACAGATCTGGAGTGTTTTTCCAATGAAGAGTGGGCAAATATTGCCAAGTCAATATGTGTTATGCTAAAAAGACTCATGCTCAAAAAGACTGAGTGCTGGAATAAAATCAAAACGTGCTTCAATAAAGTATTAGTTTAAGGGTGTGCACACTTATGCAACCATATTATTTTAGTTTTTTATTTTTACTTCCCTCCACCTCAAGATTTCCGTTGTTGTTCAGCTGAGTTGTACAGTTATAGGTTACATTAAAAAGTTGGAAAAAGTTGGAAAAAGTTCTGAAAATTATTTATCTGATTTTTTTACATTACAGAAACCTGACATTTTAACAGGGGTCTGTAGACTTTTTATATCCACTGTACATCTTATACAGGTGAAACTCGAAAAATTTGAATATCGTGCAAAAGTTCATTTATTTCAGTAATGCAACTTAAAAGGTGAAATTAATGTATGAAATAAACTCATTACATGCAAAGTAAGATAGTTCAAGCCATAATTTGTCATAATTGTGATGATTATGGCTTACAGCTCATGAAAACCCCAAATCCACAATCTCAGAAAATTAGAATATTGTGAAAAGGTGCAATATTCTAGGCTCAAAGTGTCACACTCTAATCAGCTAATTAAGCCATAACACCTGCAAAGGAGCAGGGATGACAGCAGCCTGGAGAGGATTGTCAGGAAAAGGCCATTCAAAAGTGTTGGGGACTTTCACAAGGAGTGGACTGAGGCTGGAGTCAGTGCATCAAGAGCCACCATACACAGACGGATCCTGGACATGGGCTTCAAATGTCGTATTCCTCTTGTCAAGCCGCTCCTGGACAAAAAACAACATCAGATGCGTCTTACCTGGGATAAAGAAAAACAGACCTGCTCTGCTGTTCAGTGGTCCAAAGTCCTCTTTTCTGATGTGAGCAACTTTTGCATCTCGTTTGGAAACCAAGGACCCAGAGTATGGAGGAAGAATGGAGAGGCACACACTGCAAGATGCTTGAAGTCCAGTGTGAAGTTTCCACAGTCTGTGTTGATTTGGGGAGCCATGTCATCTGCTGGTGTTGGTCCACTGTGCTTCACTAAGTCCAGGGTCAACACAGCCGTCTACCAGGAGATATTGGAGCACTTCATGCTTCCTTCCGCAAGCGAGCTTTATGGGGATGCGGACTTCATTTTCCAGCAGGACTTTGCACCTGCCCACACTGCCAAAAGCACCAAAACCTGGTTCAATGACCGTGAGATTACTGTGCTTGATTGGCCAGCAAACTCGCCTGACCTGAACCCCATAGAGAATCTATGGGGTATTCCCAAGAGAAAGATGAGAGACATGAGACCGAACAATGCAGAAGAGCTGAAGGCCACTATTGAAGCATCCTGGTCTTCCATAACACCTCAGCAGTGCCACAGGCTGATAGCTTCCATGCCACGTCGCATTGAGGCAGTAATTGCTGCAAAAGGGGCCCAAACCAAGTACTGAGTACATATGCATGCTTATACTTTTCAAGGGTCCGATATTGTCCTATGTACAATCCTTGTTATATTGATCGCATGTAATTTTCTGAGATTGTGGATTTGGGTTTTCATGAGCTGTAAGCCATAATCATCAAATTATGACAAATCACGGCTTGAATTATTTTGCTTTGCATGTAATGAGTCTATCTCATATATTAGTTTCACCTATTAAGATGCATTACTGAAATAAATGAACTTTTGCACGATATTCTAATTTTTCAAGTTTCACCTGTATGTGGCATGAATGTGTGCTTACAGACTAGGGCTAAAATGTGATACAGACAAATTAATCTATCTCGGACTGCTGTTATTTCTGTAGTCACTAATACATGGGCAGAAGTCAATAAAATACAGTCTAAGAATTTCTTCTTAACCTTGCCCTGGGTGTCTAATCCAACTAATGCCAATGAAGTCCAGGACATCTGCAGGGCCTTGAAATGAACACAAGGGGTAGGCGAACGTTGACGTTTTAAACTGGGCTCCTCAGAGGGACGCATGGATGAACCAAATAAGACAGCCATTGTCTGCAGTGATAATCTGTGCACAATGTGAACATTACCATCGTGGAATGCCAGTGCTAAACCTGAAAAGAAAATGTAACAAATCCTGATTACTAGAGAACGTGTACTTTATTTGTAGCCATAAACTTTAACTAGCCTTCCCAGGTAACAAAGGTACATAAAAATAATTGTATCATACCTAGCCCAGGATAAAACTTAGTCTCATTTGCCACTTTGATGTCCGTATTGGTAAGGGAAATTGGAAGTTTGGGTAGAGCTACAGCAGACACACGCTCCAGTTCATTGGTAGCCGACAAGATACGCCACTTCAGTATCATTGGCTGCTTATCACTCACTGAAAAAAATGACCAAATTAGCAATTCATTTATTTATATAAAGTTTAGTTGATATATTCCACAAACTGTTAGAAAGCACTAGGCCCTGAATTAGCTGACAATATCCTACAAAATCCTACTAGAGAGAAACAGGTGCGTATACACACACACACACACACACACACACACACACACACACACACACACACACACACACACACACACACACACACACACACACACACACACACACACACACACACACACACACACACACACACACACACACACACACACACACACACACACACACACACACACACACACACACAGCTCCTGAGGATCACTTTTGCCTTTGTTTAGATGTTCCTGTTTAAAATAGGTTTAGCTGAGTTTAGTTTAAAATCAGATCCTAAACACACAGAATTAATTTTTTTTCTTGAACGCAGCTATATTGACTGCGCCTAAACTGAAAAGGTACCATTGAAAAATAAATACATGCATTCATATGCACTTAGAAATGTCCTCTAAATGCATATAAAATGCAGGTTTGACAGTTCCAATGTGAATGAGGCCTTATTGTTTCTCTCATTGCCTCCTGTAACTAACACACACACACACACACACTTTACGGCCTAATGCTAGGTACACACAGAGTTTTTTTTCCATTCAACCCAGCGGACTGAACAAAAAATAAAAAAAACAGGAGGTGGGCCCTCCACCACTACCCCCAGCCAGAACACACTGATTGGATGCTGGTTTTTCCAGTATGTCCGTTCAATAAAAGCTGGTTAGAATGGCTTCTGTCAGACAGGCTGCTGTATAGAGGGGCTGTAAAATCGGTCGGTTTCTGTTGAACCAGCTGATATTTGGCCCGTGTGTACCAGCCTTAAAAGTGTTATATGGAGTTAAGCTTTAATTTATCTTTTGCTTAAGAGTCCATTCAAAAGTCCACCAAAGACTATCCTGTCCACAGAGTGACAGTGCAGCTGTGAGATTTCACTACATAACAGTCGTCACCTCGATAAAGGAAACATACTCAGTGGCAGGATCAACAGATAAAAGTATGTTACATGGGGGACTAATAACATAAAAACTAAACCGCTGTGCTAACAAAAGACAAAACTGCTAGTTCTAGTAATAGTCTGCATTACATTTCTGACTTTGTGCATAGTTCTATTGTAATGGTAATTTCTTGGTGTACAGGTACAAAACACCTTAAAGCTGAACTTCACCCAAAAAAGGGAAGTTCCGTTTGTTTGCACCCCCCTCCCACTAACATTTGCCACCTTTTATTTTGGGGGGGAGAGAGTACCTGGTATCGACAGTTACCCGCTCTCAGTCAGATTGCCCCAGTACTCAGAGTGGCAGTTTCCCCCCTCCCCCAGCAGATTTCTGGGACACATCACAGGTCCCAGAAAACTACAGGACTAATCACAGAGCACAGCATGGCTCACACAAGCGCAGATGGAAACCCTGCCGGTTTCGCCTAGGTAAGATTCCAGCATCTGGACCCAAAGCCGATTGAAAAGTTGACTCGAGTAAAGACAGCGCTGGATCCCAAAACAGGTACGTGTCCTTATATTAAAAGGACAGCAGCTAAAGTAAAGTAATTTCTTGGGAGGACTGGAGCGCCTTTTTAATTGTCTGCTGAAAAAGGAACTGAAGATGTGCTCCAAAAAGACAGACAAAGAGCAAAAAAGACTAGTCACCAGTATTGCCTTTGGTCTACCTGCAGATGATACTTTCTTCATTACTGACATACAATGCCTTGTCCTGGATTGTGTCTAAGTGTGCAGGCACACATATTGGTAGAGGTCGAGTTTTTTTCCCCTCATGTCAAAGCTTACAGTAAGGAGAACAGTGAATAGCTCATGCGTGACAACACTAAATCTCACGATTACATACTGCAGATATGCTTGGGGTGGTAGGAACTTCATAGACACCATTAACCTTTGTAAATGCTACCTATAAACACACTTTTTAATACATACAAAAGTATATCCGTCTTTTTTCCAATCTTATTATTCTAGAAGAACCCATGAAATAGCTTCCTAGTCTACGGGAACCATTGCTAAAAACAATTTATTGGCAGCCAGTGGGGAAAATCCACCTTACAGTGGAGGTCAGTAGGAAGAATGCCCCGTGCATTGGTTACAGTTCTGGTTTGCATGCCACCCTTAAAGACAGCTTTAAAAAAAAAAAAAAAAAAAAAAAAGCGATCATCAGTGTCTTGCTGCTAGCTCTTTCATGTGGTGTTGGCCCAAAAGCTATGCAGTCAGAATAGGTGAGAAATCAGCCAGCCAAACCCCAAAGAAATCTTTGTAACCTCTGAAGTAACTCCAGGATTCCACAGAGCCAACACTACTTGGCTAAACCAGCAGCTTGACCCAGTTATCTTTTTAGTGGTCTGTAAGGGTGGCATTCTGACCGCCACTGTAGTGTTGCTTACTTTCTATTTATCACCAATGTAAGTGGCATTTTTCCTATTAGTTGGTTTTGTAGGGATTCCTCAAGGCCTGAATATTTTAGGGTTCCCTCTGGGGTAAAAAAAAGTTTAGAAAGCCAGATTTAAACACTGATTGCAGGGCAACAAAGACAGTCTCAATTACAGACACTTTTACTACACATCATGCAGCACAAAATATGAAAATGTATCAATCTGCTAAAGAAATTGGGTATGAGCAGCGGTCAACTTACAACATAAAAGGGGCCACAAATGTTGCCTCAGACTTTAATGACGGTTCACAGATTACTTTTACCAGCAGCTCTACCAACAAAGGCAATCTGTGAATTGTTCCTAAAGTCTGTGCTTTGTGTGAAACAAGAGATTGATAAACTAGGGAGAAGCATCCCATATCAATCTTGACTCCCAATAGTGCCATACTGCAGTCTTAACTTCAGAGCCGACCCCAACTAATGCAAAACATCATGTGGGACAGCTCGAACAGAGGAAAGTGAAGGGACTGAAAAGGAGATAGTGGAGCATGTGCAGGATGGGGACAATGCAGCAGCCACAGAATTGATTGCTATAAAAAAAAAATTCACCATGATAATATCAAAATTCCAGGAGAAAAGTTCTGGATTTAACAACACTTTAAAGAAAATTATCAGAGATTGCGGACATACTACAATAGATGGTCAAGGATTGTGGACATGCTAAAGGCAAATGGTCAGAGATTACAGGCATGTGGCAGGGTTGGTAAGAGACCAAGGGCATACAAGGGAGGTAGTTTGAAACTGGGGATATGTTACATAAGGCAATACAATAGAATTAGCGCTCCCTATAAGTTTTTGGCAGCACATTTGACATTACCCTTAACATTAACCACTATAAAAAGGTCAGAAAGAAAGAAATACATAAAAAGATAAAAAGGGAATGAATAGCAAAGAAAGTGTGAAACCAAACCCTTACTTAGTAAATACATATATTTATTCTATCACTAGGGCCATGTGAGCACCGAGGTTAGGAAAATACCAGCTACTGGGGTCCAAGAGAAACCTAGGTACCAAAAAGAAACATTTGACCCCAATTCTGCAGTTTGGGAAGTTACAGTGAGGGCTTTGCCAGGTGACACAGGCAGAGGCTGAACCTGTAGAAGGAGTAGTCCAATCTAGAGGCTGTAATAATGCTACTTTACCTCCAGGAGAAAGTTGCTGGAAAATGTTATTGAGGGGGAGTCCTTCCTTACGCAAGGACCAGCACTCTGCTACACTGGAACACTGATTAGAGGCACATAGGAGAACCTAATTAATGGAAGGAAAGAAAAGAGTTAACTATCTACCTGTTAATATAAACTTGTTATCAGATTAAAAAAAAAACTGTACCTATTTAAAGAGTATTTATATTTGTAGACCCTTTACTGCCATCACCAACTCAAGTAGATGGGCTTGTACTGATAACTATTAGCTTGAATTTTGGATTGAACTGAGTCAATTTCCATAAAACTGTCCTACATTCCTATGTACGTTTTTTCCATGCCTAGGGTAGAGTAGTGAAGGATTGGACCAGTCAGGTTTCTTTGCTGCCCATATGCCTGCCTCACTGTTCGTTCTGGGGACTGGTTAAATGTAAAAAATGAACATAGTCACCAGAACAAGAGAAAAGTGTAAATCATACAATGGGGGCATGTGTTTCTCTAACATCTGTCCAAGAGAGGAATTACTCTTCCCTTGTAGAGATTTTCTGTTTTATCTCCAGAACAGAAAGTAAAAGGAAAATTTCCCCAACAACACACAAACAAAAATAATAAACTAATAGGGGTTTTAACCCATTTCCTTCTCTATCCAAAAATACTATCCTATATGTAAACATTTCCCACTATACTGTCATGTCAGAGCTTTTGAGCAATGTCATATAAATTATGTGCAAAAGGCCACCACAGTTAGAAAATTGGGAACAAAGACAACCATTTTTTCTATTTACCTGCTCGGACATGTCTCTGGCAAGAAATTTGAGATGAGTAACAGCAGGAAACTTGTCTTTGCGAGCTGGATCTGTAGTGCAGCGCATGAAGAGTGAAGGCAAAATCTCTGTGTCAATTTTGCACTTTTCGCTCACAACAGACACACAGACTTTGTAGAATTGTACTGGGGATGTGCTGCTTCCATCACAGGTGGCTACAACAATGTTTCCTCCACCAGTAAAAGCAATATCAGCCAGTGCAACCCGACATCGCAGACGACACAAACTTTCTGTAGCCGTCAGAACTTGTCCATTGGGCTTTAACAAAGATACAGTAACAAGTCCACTGATAGTGACAGCAATCCATCCTTCCATTGGCTTTCCTCCAAATAAAGTTAGAGATGGAGAAAACTTCACACGAGAGAATTTCTCCCCAAAACTGGAGACACCTGACTATAAGAAAACAGAATAGATAAATATAAGCAGGAACTACTGCAGATGCAAGCATACTGACCCAGACAAAGACAAATGATTGGAAAAGAATGTATGCAGGTTAGAAACGTATTACTGTTTACCTTTTCCACATGCAGTGCCAGTTTCACCCCATTGTGAAGCCATGAAAGTGCCACGATTGGGTCTCCATCTACCTCACTGCTTACTATACACTGCCAGCTATTTGCCAAGTGATCCGTCATGCCCCAACACTTAATCCGGCCATCAGCATCAGCTGACAGTAGACGAGAGCCTGAAAAAACCCCCAAAAACAAAACATTAAAAAACTAGAACATTACCGATCTAATTTTAAGATGATTCTTTTGTAGAGATCTTTCAAAACATTTCTTCATCCACTGTATCTGCTTGTGTCGTGTTTTATCTACACTGCTTACCAGACTGGTCCCACTCCAAGCTTGTGATGACTTCTTGGTGTCCAGAGTTGATAGAATAGACATCCCAAGGATGTTCTGTGTCAAGGATGTGGATCATATGGGTAAGATCTTTAAAAAGAAAAAAAAGGCTGCTTAGTTGTAAAGCCATGGATTGTTTTGGACTTGATAGTGTTCACTTCAACAGAAAACAAAGGCTTGAAAAATTAAATATAGACTAGTTTAGACGTAACTCCACATATTCCTACAAAAGTTCTTGAGCCAATGTTGCTGAAGAGCCTGTATACCTGGTTTATACTAGTCATGGTGTGTCAGACTGGTACCTTTTGAAAGTGGTGGTGGTAGTGGTGGTGGGGGGGGTGAGTGGAGAGACCATCTTATTTTTTTTAAAGCACTTCATGAATGAATATGCAAAGTGTTATGATCTGCTAGAATGCAACCATTTCATTCACACAGGTGCACCATGAAAAGCATCCAGGAACATATTTCTGCTTCTGAATCTCAGCTGTTTGTGTACAGCCATCTGTATAAATCAATGACAGGTTGTGGCTGCATGTTGGTAGCTGCACATCCAAGCATTCACATGTGTACATGGATAGATGTGTCCCCCTTGATATAGTTTACATCCAGGGCTATTCATTTGTCACTGTATGCAAGTAACTGCTTGGATGTGTGATTACCAGCATGCAGCCGGTCATTAATTTGTACAGATAGCTGTACATGAACACCTGAGACTCTTGGGTGCAGAAATATGCTTGTTTTTCACGTTGTATGGCTCTCTGAACCTGCATTTGTTTTTTTAAATTGCTTGCAGTTGATCAAAACTGGATTTTACTGTAACCACCAAACTTTTTGTACCTTCACTCTTTCCTCAATTACAGCTTATTTATACTTTTGTGGAGATCTGGGATATTCTGCACTAGAAAAATGCCTCACAAACAATTGTTTTCTATGTGCCCCGCACTAGAACATAGGCAGAATATGCAAATTGGAAAAAAATACATATCTACAAATTTTCTGCATCGCTTTGCAGCTCTCTGTCACACCTTGTGTTTCTATGCACTGCATCTGGGCAGTGGGTCACTTTGTGACATTTCAATAAAGAAAAAGGTAAACGGTGCCTTGTGTTGTAAATGCATAAGGCACCCACACCTGAAGCCCATCTACCAGCCCTTAGGCAGCATTCACATCTAGTGTTTGTTAGCCGTGCATTTTTTTTTGTCACATTTTTGCATGTCACACACAGAGCAGCCTATTTATTTGAAAGAAGCCGATGTAGCTTTTTGTACTTGTATACAGTGCGTTTTGCTGCATTTGTTGTGCACGGCAAAAAACATGCAACTTCTCGGCAGATTTGAAACTAATTTTCTTACCGCATTTTGCATCGTGTGCAGTAAGGCGGGAGTTTGTGTGTATTTGCAAAGCACAAAAGTGTGAATAGAGCCTTTTAGGATAACAGAGCATTTTCCTGTGTGGTTAGTGTGAGCATGCCCTTAGTTGTGTAGCAGACTTCATTTAGGTTAACTTGCAAAGTATCCTCTACCCTTCATTCCACCACTAAGCTCCAGTTCACAGTAGAACATGGTGTGGGAAACCAGTAGGGCTGCAACAAACAAATATTTTCATATTCGATTAGTTGGCTGATTATGGTTTCGATTAAAACCTCAAAAAAAGTTTGGTGTATAATTTAGTTAATACAGTATGTAAAGTAATTTATTCTTCAATATCTATATGCAGTGGTAAATATAAATAATCAGCTATATGGTTGGGAAACAATATCTAATCCACTCTGAGAATAACCGACAGAAGAGATGTATAAAGAAGTTGAATCTGGCACATATCATCAGACTTTATTTAAATAATTTTTTTTTAAAAGACTTTAAAATGCGGTTTAGCAGATTTTCAGACAGGATTGTAATATAATACTCCCTTGTCATAAGCAGGTAACTTGATACAAGCTACCTATGCTTGGTGTGCCCTATGCTGGCCATACACAAATTTTTAATTCGAAAAGGTTTGGTTTAGGAATGTTCATTCAGATTTCTAATTGGTAAAGGGATGAAATCAACATTCATTTTTGACCAAAGTGACAGGAAAACAAAAAAAACCAAAAACCAAAAACAAAACACCTTTAAAAAAAAAAAAAAAAGAACGCTGGGCAATTTTTTTTTTCCCATGCTGTGCCCGCACTGCATGGGTAAACTGCTCATTTCTGTCTGGGGGATTGCAGAGTGGAGTTAATCAGAGGATATAAAAAGTCTACACACCCCTGTTAAAATGTCAGATTTCTGTGATGTAGAAAAATGAGACAAAGATAAATAATCTCAGAATTTCTTCCACCTTTTGTGACATAGAAACTGTACAACTCAATTGAAAAAAAAAATCTTTTGGGGGTAGGTAGGGGGTAAACATGAAAAAACTAAAATCATATGGTTGCATAAGTGTGCACACCCTAAAACTAATACGTTGTTGAAGCACCTTTTGATTTGATTCCAGCACTCAGTCTTTTTGGGTATGAGTCTATCAGCTTGGCACATCTTGACTTGGCAATATTTGCCCACTCTTCCTTGCAAAAACACTCCAAATCTGTCAGATTGCAAGGGTATCTCCTGTGCACAGCCACTTCAGATCACCCCACAGATTTTCCATCAGATTCAGGTCTGGGCTCTGGCTGGGCCATTCCAAAACTTTAATCTTCTGGTGAAGCCATTCCTTTGTTGATTTATTATTATTATACAGTATTTATATAGCGCCAACCGTTTTCTCAGCACTGTACATTACAATGGGAGACAATACAACAATACAGTGCGATACACGAGGGGTTCGAGGGCCCTGCTCCTTGGAGCTTACAATCTAGGATTTGGATACCTGTGTGATTCTAGGAGTGAACCTAAACTAAAAGCAGATCTTTACCCTCTGAATAGGCTTTCCTCCAAGCCATCCCTCCTCCCATATGCTACATGAATAGCCCTGTTTTTTATTTTTTTGAAAAGCAAGAAATGTGCCCCCCCATGCATATCAGTCACCTAAGTGAATGACATGCACAGTGCTCACTGCGCCTCCTGAGATATGCCCATCACATATCCCAGGAGGCATAGCCTTTCATTCAGAAAAGAAGGGGGTGTGCCTGACACCGCGTCATTGGGAGGGGTGTTGGCTGAACCTGGCTGACCTCTCGATGTCACAAGCAACATGGCAGCGTGGGACTGAGCGGTGGCAAAAGACAAGAGGATCTCAACAGGTTAATACTGGACCCTCTCAGTGGGTGAGTATCTGAAATGTGCACCACACAAAAAATGGGGGGCAGCAAACAATCACTTTAATAACGACAAACCCAGGTGTGTTCAGATCCTAGTCTGAACCCAGCCCTCCAGGAAGCTGTCACTGTACTGGACCAATCATCTGCAACTAGGGCATTCCCACCTAACCAATATACTTGCTGCTGCGGGGCGTGGAATGCCTCGACCGCTTACGATTGGCCCAGTACAGGTCAGCACTTTTTGGTGGTGCTGGATCAGGTAAGCACGGTGCTAGGCTCTGAACAGGTCTTTACTACTGAATCCAGGAACAGTGCTGACCAACGACTGAGTGAAAACCTCCCTATTGCCATGACATCCAGCAGATTATACTAATAAACAATGGTCCATTCTGCCACACCACTAAGTGATCTGCAGCAAATGAACAGCAATCTTAATAAAGCACTTCATTGTGAATGTTTACTTCCAGAAGTTCTAGGAAGGTGACAGGAAGGCCAGAGGTGACAAGAGGTGTACCAGTACCTTTCTCATCTTCGCTCCTCTGGTCTGATGTGAAGGCGATCAGGTTACGGCAGGACCAAGCACACACCGGCGGGCTGGAGGGGCAGTGACTGCTCCGGGGCTTTCTGTCCCACTCACAGATATAGGCCACGTCCATGACGACCCCCTTCCTGGCCTTAGCAGAGTGTGCAGGACCGACAAAGGAGCCAAACTCCCCTCTAATGATTATTACACCGACACTGGAAGCTCCGCGCTACCATTCATATATTCAGTACCCAGGAAGCCTACAAATCACACCGCATAACAAAACATACACACTTCCTGCTCATGCTGCTCGGGAAAGGCGCCTTCTAATGACGTCACGTCTAGATTTGCATGCGGCAGCTGCTAAAACATGAAACAGCAGCCTCCCACAGTGCAACGCAAACGGCCCCTAACTACAATAATCAGTGCTAACACTCCAGAACTACATAGGAGGCTGAAGTTTCAGTAAAAGCTTGGAAAATATTCATGATTAGAGGACATATGTAAAGATATATCATTAGTCCTTGTAAAGGGAACTATTCTTTCACTTGGAATATACGCTTCTGCTTGTCCTTGTCCCTACTTCTAAACACAAGAAGGAAAATTGATAGTATTGTAGCATATCGGTCCTTAGATGTGGTGGCTGCATTAGTCACACTGTCGTTAAACCACTCGAAGACCAGGCCGATTCAGAGACATCGCTCCTACACGGGCGGACTGACAACTCATGGGGCCCCCAGGCAATAATGAATCATGGGGCCCCTGTGTCCTTTCCCAAACTCAAAAAAGCCTATGAAAAAGGTACCAGGGACATCTCATGGGGCCCCCTACTGACCTCGGGGCAGTGCCAGAGTTTCCAAATGGTCAGTCCGCCCCTGCTCCTACATGTAAATATTATAGAAAATTACTTAGAACCCTCAAACCTATATAGTGGGAGCAAGGCTTGGTCCACAGCCTTACTTCCTGCTTCCCATTTCCGGTCCTGTGCTCTTTTCTGGAGGAACCAGTAGTGGACTCAACCGCGGCTACCTCGCTCACCCTACAGGGGAGCACCTCTGTATGCCGGCCGTCCTCACCCGCAAGAAGCACCTCGCGACCCAGTCCTCTTCACTGCCCTAAAAGAGGGAGGAAGGGTGCTCATCCTTGGAACGCCAAGCATGGGAAGCTCCTCAGAAGTAGGACCCTGGCAGCGAAACGTTGTTTTGTGGACCTGGGACTGGAGGTCCTGCCCTCCTCGGCTCAGCTGTTTACCCCCTAGGGGGGACCTCCAGCCCCCAGGTCCACAAAACAACAAACGTTTCACTGCTAAGGAAACACAATCAAAAACTGAGGAGAGGAGGGAATGGCAGGGAATTTAAGCTTTGTCAATTATTGATTGTGTTTCCTGTCAGGTGGAGTTTGTCATCTCTCTCAGGTGTGCTGTCCTGGAAGATGACTAGAGAAAGGCCCCTGTCACACGAGCGTTCCGTATGTCTGTTTTTCATCTGTCCATTTACAAATGAAAAATGGACACCCATTTATTTCTATGGACTAGCGGATGTAAACAGATGATCATCTGTTTACATCCGTTGATGTTAACATCCGTTTTTTTGAACGGAAGAAAACTCTAATTTTCTTCCATAAAAAACCCCAGAAGGGATGAAAAACGGATGTGAACGGACATACAGTCCGTTTTTGCATTGGTAAAGGAAGTAAAAAAAACAGATGTAAACTGACTGTTTTTTTTGGAAAAAACCTGACTGAACTGATGAAAAAAACAGAACACCCATGTGAAAGAACCCAAAATTAGTTTTTGGCCCCTTTCACACGGGTGTTCCATATGTCCGTTTTTCATTTGTCCATTTACGGATGAAAGACGGACACCCATGTATTTCTATGGACTAGCACAGGGTTCGAAATTTCCGCTCGCCAAATGTGGAAATTTCCTTTGTGGCGAGCACAGATGGAGCGGGTGGCTTGCAATGGAGTGGGTGGCTTGCAATGCGATCCCCAGGCCCCAAGGGATCGATTTACATTCCACTCTCCATCGCCGCGGGGGACACAAGGAGAGGCCCGCTCTCCCCCGTCTTTGGGGACACGAGGAGAGGCCCGCTCTCCACCGCCTTGGGGGACACGAGGAGAGGCCCACTCTCCACCGCCTTGGGGGACAAGAGGAGAGGCCCACTCTCCACCGCTTTGGGGGACACGAGGGCCGCTCTCCACCTCCTTGGGGGACACGAGGGCCGCTCTCCACCTCCTTGGGGGACACGAGGCCTGCTCTCCACCGCCTTGGGTGACTCGAGGTCCACTCTACACCACCTTGGGGGACACGAGGCCCACTGTACACTGCCTTGGGGGACACGAGGCCTGTTCTACACTGCCTTGGGGGACACGAGGAGAGGCCCACTCTACACCGTCTTGGGGGACAGGAGAGGCCCGCTCTCCACTGCTTTGGGGGACACAAGGCCTGCTCTACACCGCCTTGGGGGACACGAGGAGAGGCCCATTGTACACCGCGTTGAGAGACACGAGGAGAGGCCCGCTCTACACTGACATGGGGGACACGTGAAGGAGAGACCTGCCAATGGTGCACATCCCTACACCTGTCAGTTTAAGGTAAATTACATTTTTTGTGCTGCGCTCTGGGGGCAAACTGCCTTTAATGTGAACTGCCATTAAGCTGACCTGCCGTTGAGCTGAACTGCCTTGTTTAATCTGAACTGCCTTGTTTAATCTGACCTGCCGTTGAGCTGAACTGCCTTTGATCTGAACTGCCTTTGATCTGAACTGCCTTTAATCTGAACTGCCGTTGATCTGAACTGCCTAGTTTAATTTGAACTGTCATTGAGCTGAACTGCCTTGTTTAATCTGAACTACCGTTAATCTGAACTGCCTTTAATCTGAACTGCCTTGTTTAATCTGAACTGCCTTTAATCTAAACTGCCATTAATCTGAACTGCCGTTGAGCTGAACTACCTTCTTTAATCTGAACTGCCTTCTTTAATCTGAACTGCCGTTGAGTTGAACTGCCTTGTTTAATCTGACCTGCCGTTGAGCTGACCTGCCATTGAGCTAACCTGCTGTTGAGCTGACCTGTTGTTGAGCTAACCTGCCTTTGATCTGAACTGCCTTTAATCTGAACTGCCGTTGAGCTGAACTGCCTTGTTTAATTTGAACTGCCATTGAGCTGAACTTCCGTTAATCTGAACTGCCATTGAGCTGAACTGCCTTGTTTGAGCTGAACTGCCGTTGAGCTGACCTACCGTTAATCTGAACTGCCACTCAGATAACCTTCCGTTAATCTGTCTTCAAGCAGACTAGCCTTTTAAGCAGGCCATCAATCAGACCAGCCAGCAGACCAGCCTTTAATCAGGCCATCAATCATACCAGCCAGCAGAACTGTCAGGGATCCCCTCGATCCCCGCCGCGATTGTCCCGGCGCAGGCGCACTGCACCGCCCTGTGCAGGGACACGGGCACTAGGTCCGGGCCGCGGCGTTCGAGTTCGCGCATGCGCAGTAGAAGCCGCGGCCGCCCGCTGGGCACCAATGGCAGCACAAGGCGGGATATTTAAATGTCCCTGAGCTGTCATTTTGGTGCCTTCTGGTCTTACCTGTTCCCTGTGTATCTGAACCTGTGCCTAGTAAGTTATTTGACCCGGATTGTTCTTGACCTGCTGATTTCTCCTGCCCAGACCCTTGCTTTGCCTGACCTCTCTTCCTGGATGCCCCTCATTAGATTTGACCTACTGTTGCTGACCTGGCGTGTGACCCGACGATTCTCTGCCCGCTCCCTTGTACCTTACCGTCCTCTACGTTACCAACTCGGCCTGTCTGACTTCGCACTTGCTCAGCCACCCATCCATCCATCCCATCGGGGTCACCCGACCTCCTCACATCTGGCTCTCCCTGGTTGGAGCCCCTGGCGAACACCCCTACCACTGACAGGTGTGCTCAGTAGTGGCGACCTGGTCCCGGGGTACTACAAGTCCATCACCACCATCAGGGGCTCTGGTGAACAAGTACCCTGGGGCTTCGACTCCGCGCTCTGGGCACACCTGACCAGTGGAGTGCTAGTGGTGCCGCTCGGCGGTCCCTCACAGTACCAGAAGGCCATGACTGAGCCACGAGGAGGACCCTCCCCGATGGAGGAGGTTTGCAGGCACCTGGCTACCCTGACGCAAGCAGTAAACACTTTGCAGGAGAGATGTTTGCAGATTGAGAATCGGTTTCAGGCCTGCACCATATCTGTTCCTGTTTCACAGGCCCCGGCTCCTGCACCCCCGGTCGCAGCAGCCCAGGAGCCGGGTCCTGGGCCTTCCGCATCACTCCCTATAGTGGAACCCCGAGTACCCCTACCTGAGCGCTTCCACGGGAATCGCACATGCTTCCGGTCATTCCGTGACTCCTGTCTGCTCTATTTTGAACTACAACCACAGACTTTTTTGACAGAATCGGTGAAAGTGGGGTTTGTTATCTCCCTGTTGCAGGGGTAACCCCAAGACTGGGCCCACCGACTAAGGGGAAATAATGACCCCCATCTGGTGACGGTTGACAACTTTTTTAATGCTATGGCCATCTTATACGATGATCCACAACGGGCAGCCTCGGCCGAGGCCACATTATACGCACTCCGACAAGGTCGGCGAGCGGCTGAGGAATACGCCTCTGACTTTAGGCGTTGGATGGGAGACACTCGCTGGAACGAGTTTGCGCTTTTGCACCAGTTCCGTATGGGCCTATCTGAGGCTCTGAAAGACGAGCTCGCCCGGGTGGAGGTGCCTGAGACATTAGAGGACTTGATTGCACTCACCATTAAAATTGACCGTAGGCTACGGGAGCGCAGATTGGAGAGGTCTGGTCAGGGTCGCGGAAATACCTGGGGGTCATTCCAAGGAGCCAGTCAAAATACTAACCCAAACTTCCAGAACCTGCCGTCTGAAGATGCTCCCGAACCTATGCAGCTAGGCCTGGCACGGCCTAAACTACCGCCAGAGGAACGCCAGCGCAGACGCTCCCAGAACCTGTGTCTCTATTGCGGTGAAGCTGGTCACATGGTACGTTCCTGCCCGCAGAAACTGAGTAAGTTCACCTCATCTTCCTTATCTATTGGCAATATGAATCCGTCCCAATACTTAGTTGTCCCCCTCTCCTTTCAGCTTTCAGAAAGGACCGTGGAGGTGACGGCCATAGTTGATTCGGGGGCATGCAGCTGTTTTGTGGATATCAATTTTGCTCACCGGCAGGGTATCCCCCTCCGTCCAAAGGAGAAGGGGTTTCACATCTTTTTGGCTGATGGTTCCCGGATAAAGTCAGGGGTGGTTAACCAGGAGACCCCTTCCATTGTGACTTCCATTGCCGGTCAGCACCGGGAGCTCCTCCGCCTGGACGCTATTGCATCACCCCTTTTCCCAGTCATTCTGGGGCTCCCATGGTTGCGGGCCCATAACCCCCAAATTGACTGGGAGACTGGGGTTGTCTCGTTCCCTTCCCCATACTGTCGGGAACTGTGCCGAACTTCGGGCCCGGAGGTCCCCCAGGTCCTCCTGTGCTCTGAAGGGGATGCTAGCCTAAAACAAGTGAGTCCTGCAGCCTATCATAAGTTTCTTGATGTGTTCAGTGAACGGGGAGCAGATACTCTACCCCCCCACCGCCCATATGACTGTCCTATTGATCTGTTACCCGGTTCTGAAATTCCCTTCGGGCGAATTTTTCCCCTTTCTGAGCTAGAATTAGGGGCCCTGAAGGATTATATTGAGGACAGCCTTCGGAAGGGATTCATCCGTCCCTCCACTTCCCCAGCAGGTGCAGGGATCTTTTTTGTAGAAAAGAAAGACAAGACTTTGAGGCCATGTATCGACTATCGGGAACTGAATAGGGTCACAATCAAGAACCGTTACCCATTACCACTGGTACCAGAATTATTCCAGAGTTTAAAGGCTGCAGTAGTATTTACCAAGCTGGACTTAAGGGGAGCCTACAACTTGGTTCGCATAAGGGAGGGGGATGAGTGGAAAACGGCCTTCCGCACCCGTTTCGGCCATTTTGAGTACCTGGTCATGCCTTTCGGGTTGTGCAATGCGCCGGCCACCTTCCAGCACTTTATAAACAACATCTTTAGGGACTTCCTGGACATCTTTGTCATCGTCTACTTAGACGACATCTTGATTTTCTCATCCTCCCTGGGGGAGCACAGGGTACATGTAACAAAGGTGTTGGGGTGGTTGCGGCACCATGGGTTGTACGCTAAAGCAGAGAAATGTTGCTTTGAACAGGCTAGCGTTACATTTCTGGGTCTGATTATCTCCACCACGGGGGTCGCAATGGACCCTCAGAAGGTCTCTGCGATCCTAGATTGGCCTGAACCCACGGACAGGAAAAGCGTCCAACGTTTTATCGGGTTCGCAAACGTCTACCGGAAGTTCATCAAGAACTTCTCGGGTCTGGTCTCCCCCATCACTCAGTTAACCAAGCTTGGGACGCGATTCAGATGGACGCCAGAGGCACAGGAAGCTTTTGAAGCATTAAAGAAGTTATTTACCTCGGCACCCATTCTGGGTCATCCTGACGCCTCCTTGCCCTACATCTTAGAAGTAGATGCATCAGAAAACGCGGTTGGCTCCATTCTTTCCCAGCGAAAGGGCGCCAAGGAATTACTTCACCCAGTAGCATTCTTCTCACGGAAACTTACCCCTGCGGAGAAGAATTACGACATTGGGGATCGAGAACTACTGGCTATCAAGACCGCATTAGAAGAATGGAGGTACCTGCTGGAAGGTGCCTCACACCCCATCCTGATATTCACGGACCACAAGAACCTGGAATATCTGAGGACCGCCAAACGTTTGCGCCCATGACAAGCAAGATGGGCATTGTTTTTCTCGAGGTTCCAGTTCCACATCACATACAGGCCGGGATCAAAAAACACGAAGCTGGACGCGTTGTCACGCATGTACGAGGACGCCAAGGAGATCCCAGTACCTGACACTATTCTGCCTGCAGGAAACTTCTTGGCTCTCCAGACTAACCTTCGCTCCGAGATAATGAGAGCGTCCACAGCCATGTCTACCTCCGATGGGGCACCCCTCCTGAACAAGGGGGGACTCCTATGGAGGGAGGACCGGATTGTGGTGCCGGAGGAAGCCCGAACCCTAGTCTTGGGACATTGCCATGACCACCCGATGGCAGGACATTTTGGCCCGGTCAAGACCTTGGAACTTCTCCGACGTTCCTTCTGGTGGCCGGACATGGCCAAGGATTGTAAGAGTTACGCGGGCTCCTGTGTCATCTGCCAGCGGAACAAGCCTACAAGAAATAAGGCGTGGGGCCTGCTACGTCCGTTGCCCATCCCTGAACGGCCCTGGCAGAAGATCTCTATGGACTTCATAGTCGAGCTTCCACCTTCACTGGATCACACAGCAATTCTCGTGGTTGTGGACCGTTTATCCAAGATGGCCCATTTCATTCCTTTACGGAAGACTCCATCAGCAGCCGAGACGGCGCAAGCTTTTATTCGAGAGGTTGTTAGACTGCATGGGGTCCCCGAAGACATCGTCTCGGACCGAGGGGTGCAGTTTACCTCGAGATTCTGGAGGGCATTGTGCAAGGCCCTGGATATCAAGCTTTCCCTGTCCTCGGCATTTCACCCTCAGACCAATGGTCAGACCGAAAGAACCAACCAGACCCTAGAGCAATACTTGCGATGCTACACATCATTCTCTCAGGACGACTGGGTGCGGAATTCTCCGCTTTGGCGGAATTCGCGTACAACAACGCTTGCCATTCAGCAACAGGGCAGTCCCCGTTCTTCTCCAACTATGGGTTTCACCCTATCTTCCTCCCGGATTTAGTCCCGGAATGCCCAATTCCAGCAACACAGGATGCACTAACCTTTTTCGCTTCAAACAATAAAAAACTACAGGAAGCCATCAGTCAGGCCCAAGAAGATTACAAGAGGGCTTTTAATAGGAAGCGAAGAGGGGATCTGGTGTTGCGGCCCGGAGAGAAGGTTTGGCTGGCTACTTCTAACTTGAAGATGCTCTGCCCATCAAAAAAGTTGGGACCTAAATTTATAGGCCCTTTTTGCATTAAGCGGATGGTCAATGAAGTTGATTTCTGATTTCTCCTGCCCAGACCCTTGCTTTGCCTGACCTCTCTTCCTGGATGCCCCTCATTAGATTTGACCTACTGTTGCTGACCTGGCGTGTGACCCGACGATTCTCTGCCCGCTCCCTTGTACCTTACCGTCCTCTACGTTACCAACTCGGCCTGTCTGACTTCGCACTTGCTCAGCCATCCATCCATCCCATCGGGGTCACCCGACCTCCTCACATCTGGCTCTCCCTGGTTGGAGCCCCTGGCGAACACCCCTACCACTGACAGGTGTGCTCAGTAGTGGCGACCTGGTCCCGGGGTACTACAAGTCCATCCCCACCATCAGGGGCTCTGGTGAACAAGTACCCTGGGGCTTAGACTCCGCGCTCTGGGCACGCCTGACCAGTGGAGTGCTAGTGGTGCCGCTCGGCGGTCCCTCACAAGAACAGACTTTAATCAGGCCATCAATCAGACCAGCCAGCAGACCAGCAGACCAGACTACCTTTAATCTGAACTGCCATTGAGCTGAACTGTCTTGTTTAATCTGAACTGCCGTTGAGCTGAACTGCCTTGTTTAATCTGAACTGCTGTTGAGCTGAACTGCCTTGTTTAATCTGAACTGCCATTGAGCTGAACTGCCATTAATCTGAACTCCCTTTAATCTGAACTGCCTTGTTTAATCTGAACTGCCGTTGAGCTGAACTGCCTTGTTTGAGCTAAACTGCCGTTGAGCTGACCTGCCACTGAGCTGGCCTGCCGTTAATCTGAACTGCTGCTCAGATGACCTGCCATTAATCTGCCTTCAAGCAGACTAGCCTTTTAAGCAGGCCATCAATCCAGAGCAGCCTGTATTTCTTTTGAGGTTGCCTGTGGGGTTTTCTTTGAATTTCTTTGATAGCACAACCTATCACAACCCCCTGATGAAGCCACGTGATTGGAGGCGTAACGCGTAGGGGAGGGGCTACGTCATCACTCGGAGAGGAGCTGCACAACACGATAGACGGCAGGTGTATGACTCAGAGGCCAGCAGAGGATTTCCAATGGGATATTGCGTTATTTAAACCTGTCTAATGTGAGTTTAATACTTTGATGGTGGGAATAAAAAAGTTTTAAAAGGTAAAGCACTATGTCCTCTATTTCTTCCTGCATGCGGAGTAACACAAGGAGAGGATAATTAAGAGGTCTGAGATAACAAAAGGAGTGTGTAATCCCTGAGGGGATAATCAGCCACCAGAGGATACATCCATTACTCCTAAAGGAAGGATCTCCCAATTTTACCAGCAAAAGTATATGTCCAGCAGGTTCCAGGGAAAGTGAACCGAAAGCGTGTATAGCCTAATTGCAGGCATCAAAGGAGGTGAGCGCACATCTTCACTATTTGAAGGATTCACAAAAGTCACAAATTGAGGAACAACAAGCACCAAGTCACTATATACAAACAATTGTTTATTCAATGGGACTATTATTTTGATGATGTTTGGATTCATACTAATCACTACTAGTTATTTATGAGCATTTGGTTATTTTTGTTTATGGGGATCATTTAAATGCGTTTTAGTTGAGTGTTATTAGTTGGTTTATTATTTTTGTTATATTAAATGAGGGTATTATGAATATAAATGAAATTGAGGGTATTAGTAAGTACATCATGTCACTAATGATTTATGAGCACTTGGTAAAATATTTTTTCAGAGGAGTATTTTATGTGGAATTATTTTGATATTTATTTGGAGGAGATTGATTAGTTGAAATTATCTATTTAAATATTTTTTGGTATTTATACACTTTTTAGTTATTTGTATCATAATTTGAATTAATTTAATGGTAATAATTTAATTATTTATTGAGAAGTATTTAGGAGCGCAACATATATTTGTAGTTTGGAAGTAATCTCCTTAGAAGGAGATTTTTTGGGTACATTTGCGCTAGAAAACACTACTGTCGAAGGTTATTTCAAAGGATTGACTGCCTTTATGGATAATTTGCATCTTAATTACAGAGGCTCTTCATGGGTTGCAGGCTTGGGAACAGATGGAGCTGCAAGCATGCTGGGCCACAAGCAGGGGTGGACTGAGAACTCATGGGGCCCCCAGACAATAGGGGATCATGGGGCCCCTGTGTCCTTGCCCACACTCAAAGCACACCCAAAAAAGCCTATAAAAGGTACCAGGGGCATTTCATGGGGCCCCCTACTAACCCTGGGCCCTCAGGCAGTGCCCAAGTGCTCGAATGGTCCGTCCACCCCTGGCCACAAGTCAGGTTTAAAAGTCCAGTTGAAAGAAGTCTGCCCACAGATGATCAGCATACATTGTGTGGCTCATCACTTGCAGCTTGTGATCTTGAAGTTTGCAAGGAAATGCCATACCTACAAACATTCAAAGAGGTGGTGCGGTGTGTTTTTAAATATTATCATTGCTCAGCAAAACACCTTATGCAACTTAAAGATCTCACAAACACTTTAAGTGCTGAAATCTTGAAAATTAAAGATGTACACACAGTGCGCTGGTTATGCAGCAAAGTTGAGGCCTTGCGTGCTTTTCTGCAAAACTGGAAGACAATAGTGAGCCATTTTAAGCAGATATCAACTGAGGGATCATTTGAATCTGCTAAAGTTAAAGGCATCCTGAAAGACCTGAAACAGCTGAAGTTTGTGAAACGTTTGCATTTCCTATTCGATTTTTATAGCAAGCTGAAACCTTTGTCAGAAGGTCTTCAGAACAAGGAACTTATGATCTGTCAGGTAAAAAACAAACTAGAACATGCAGTTAAAACTCTTCAGGATCTTCCTGATGGGAAAGGAAAAAAGAACTTGAATTTCTTAGTAAGTTTACAGAAGATGGAAAACTATATGGGCTGCAGCTGACCAACCTTCAAGCTGGTGACAGAGAATTTCAGTCTATACGCCAATCTGTATTAGCCAAAGCAGAAAGATATTTAATTTTGAGGCTTTCTTCATTCTCCTCAGATATTGTACAATCTGTCAATATATTTAATAGCGTTTCTTGGCCAGACAAAGCACACATCCTCAACTTCGGATTGACTGAGTTGCACAGAATTGCAAAACATGTTTTTGATAATCAGTTTGAAGACAAAATTGACCTGTTAGAAGCAGAGTGGGCTGACCTAAAACTCTCCATTCAAAATGGACTCTCTTTTAATGAGACTCTGAAAAGATTGAATCAGCAGAAAGAAAGATTCAGCAACATACTCCCTCTGGTCAATTTCTGTGCCGTACTTCCCCCAACAACCACCTCATGTGAACGTGGCTTTAGCTACCAAAACAGAATGAAGACGGTCTATCATTCATCACTGACACTGGAGACTTTGGGTGATCTTTTGATGATTGCCGTTCATGGACCACCACTTAAAGATTACAATTCAAACACAGCCATTAATAAATGGTATTATTCATCAGAAAGGGGACGTTACACAAGTCTTGGTCCTGCTGTACAACAAAAACCATAGCAAATCTTGATGTGAAACTGGCTTCCTACTGCTTTTTTTCATCCAAAAAATGTTTTTTTGGTGTTTTTTTTCTTAATTGAATAGAATGCAATCCACACACAGCCATTGAAGTTGTATTTTGCATCAGAAAAAGGGTATTACACAAGTCTTGGTCCTGATGTACAACGAAAACCATTGCAAATCTTGACGTGAAACTGGCTTCCTACTTCTTTTTGGAATCCAAAAAAAATGTAAGGGGCAGGGTCACCCATGATATCACCCGTGTTACGCTGCCCCCATGTGACATCATCGACTGGGGCATGCTGGATCAATTATGTCATACAGGGGCGGGGTGACATACGTGATGTCCCGCCCTTTACATATTTAAGAACTATCAAGCTAGCAGAGCAGTCAGACGGCCGGGAGCCAGCGATGGGAGAGGAGCCTTTTTTTTTTCTTTTTTATGATCGGCAATGGGCATCGTGATTGACATTGGATCTACCTTGGGGGACATTATTTTATTTTTCTTCTTTTAATAAATGACTTGTCAAAGACTGTCTCCTGTCTTTTTTCACACTACACTTTTTTTTGAGAATGGGTAGCGCTACCATGTACCCCATACTCATTCACATGGGGGGCTGGGATGCTAAAGGGGGCTTCCAGATTCCGATAAGCCCCCGCCCGCAGACCCCCCACAACTACAGCCCAGGGTTGTGGGGAAGAGGCCCTTGTCCCTATCAACATTGAGACGATGATTTGGGGAGGGGAGCCCCCCTGCCCCACAGCACCCCCCATGTTGAGGGCATGTGGCCTGGTATGGTTCAGGAGGTCGGGGGGGGGGGCGCTCGCTCACCACCCCCTTTCCTGACCTGCCGGGCTGCATGCTCGGATAAGAGTCAGTGTGTAATAGTGTACAGTGTGTTACAGAGTGCAGTGCGTTACACTGTACAGTGTGTTACAAAGTACAGTGCATTACACTGTACAGTGCGTTACAGAGTACAATGCGTTACACTGTACAGTGTTATAGTGTACAGTGCGTTACAGAGTGCAGTGCGTTACACTGTACAGTGTGTTATAGTGTGCAGTGCATTACATTGTCCAGTGCATTACACTGTACAGTGTGTTATAGTGTACAGTATGTTACAGAGTACAGTGTGTTATAGTGTACAGTTACAGTGTACAGTGCATTTAAAATATTTTATGGTGTTTTCCAGTTTTGGGCCATTCAAAATAAGATATGTACAGTGTGTATAGGAATTTGTTCTTCTGTATTTCAATCTATAGTCCAGCCCCCAACAGTGTGAAGGTCAGTGAACTGGCCACTGTTGTATAAATTTGCGGACCCCTGGTGTAATATGTCAGCACCACACTAATATTTACTATGAATGACTGTGGAACATTAACAGGTCTAGAGGAAGAAATACTACGTTTGGCCAGACAAACAACACATTAGAACATAAGTAAATGTTTTTTGTCCACTGGTGCTGTAGGCAACTGAAAATTAGCTAAATTAAAAACACACATACAAGAAACAGGATGGCCCAATTAAGTATAGAGAAGGATACATTTGTCTACAGGTAATAGTGTTGTATAGCACATTATTTGTTTGTAGCTAAGAATGTGAGACATGTATTCTCTAACATTGTAAGCTTACCTCTAGTGAAGTTGGTTCACTTAGGTGCTCTGAGAGAACGATAGATTGCCACGTACTTCCTATTTATAGTAAATTCGCCATTGGCATCCGTATGTGCGCGATTGCTGGGCAGGTATATATATGCGCGAGTGCGCTCTCAGCCCCCGTGGGTGAAGATGGTGGATGAAGGGTGAGGATGAAGCATTGTACACAGTGCTTACAGTGTTTATTCAAGCATTTTGTGAGGCTGCTGAACAGGAAGATGCGGCATATCACAAAGCTGCTCCTGCTCCTTTTGCACGCTTACGCCAGCCACGACTTTTTGCAGAACGTACATATCTGGAAAATATGCGAGACTCTGATATCCGTTGCAGGTTTTGTTTAGGATGAGTTGCAATTGTGCACCCCTATGAGCTCATGGAGGAAAAAATTGTGCCCACCATAGGGCACAGTCATGCTATACCTGGGATGGTCTAGTTGCTGACAACCCTGTATATCTTGGGTCTGGACTTATTGTTGGGATAACTCAACCAACTATATCCAGGGTGTTTATGCAAGTCCTAGATGCCATTCTTGACCTGGTGCCCCAATTTATTCACTGGTCACAAAATGAAGACTAGTGGAATGACATGAAGGTGGCTTTTTACCAGTGTGGACAAATACCACAAATCCTGGGGGCCATAGATTGCACACACGTGGCAATCAGAGCCCCCAGGAAAGATGAAGTGGACTATAAGCAGTACCACTGGCGCAGGCGAATAATCACCTGCCGGGACCCGGTGATTGAAAGTCAAGGCCACGAATGGCGACGTGGGTAGGGCATGCGTGCTCCTTTACGTACCTGTGCCGCCCTGTAGCAGGATATCTGCTATAGGGCGGGTGGAAAGCGGTGGTTGACATTTTAGCCAGTGTGTAGTCAACATGACAACAAGTTGTCCTGTCCACTCAAACATTACATGACTAACTGCTGTGGCTTTGGGCAAGAGAGTGGAGAGGTAGTAGAACAGCTAGCCAGTTTTGGCTGTTGTCTGTGCCACCTGTATATTTATGCAGAAAAAAAAGAACCTCTGCTATGTATCTGTTTTTTTTTTCTTTCAGCCGATTAACATTTGGGGTGGAAGACATGGCACGGACCCTGGGAAGTCTGTTGTGATTAGCTGTCTGACGTCACAGGTGGGCTTTGAAAAGTGATCTTAACAATTGTTCCAAAATAAAATAATAAACATGTAAGACTTACCTGCTCTGCGCAGTAGTTTGCCAAAGAACAGCCCAGATCCTTCATTTCGTTGCTCTCCCGCCAGCATTCCTTGGCCCCTCTCTCCTGTCCAGTGCCCCCAGAACAAGTATCTTGTGCTGGTGTGAGCCCAAGAAGACTTACTCATGAGCCACTGATCCCAGAGAGCAGAGCTTTTCAAGCCCATGAGGGAATCAGGATGGGGCTCAAACAGGGGCGTATTGAAAGCTCATGGGGCCCCCGGGCAATAAGAGATAATGGGGCCCCCTGTACCTCCGTCTACAATCAAGCCACACCCAAACAATACCCCACCTTGATCCCCTGCTGATTTTGAATGTTTGCCCACTCCCAAAGAAATGATCAGTCTAAAAATCGAATGGTAGGTGTATTGTAACACTGAGAGACAGAATAGCAACAAAATTTCAAAAGAAATGCATGTCTAACAACTTATGCACTGATTTGTATGTTCATGAGGGAAATAAGTATTTGATCCCCTTCACAAAATATGACTTAGTACTTGGTGGCAAAACCCTTGTTGGCAATCACAGAGGTCAGACGTTTCCTGTAGTTGGCCACCAGGTTTGCACACATCTCAGGAGGGATTTTTGCCCACTCCTCTTGGCAGATCCTCTCCATTCCTCTCCAAATCATGAAGGTTTGGTGGCTGACATTTGGCAACTTGAACTTTCAGCTCCCTCCACAGATTTTCAATTGGATTAAGGTCTGGAGACTGGCTAGGTCACTCCAGGACCTTAATGTGTTTCTTCTTGAGCCACTTTTTTGTTGCCCTGGCCGTGTGTTTTGGGTCATTGTCATGCTGGAACACCCATACACGACCCATTTTCAATGCCCTGGTTGAGGGAAGAAGGTTCTCACCCAAGATTTGACGGTACATTGCCTCTTCCATCGTCCCTTTGATACGGTGCTGTTGTCCAGTCCCCCAAAGCAGAATGTTTTCACCACCATGTTTGACAGTTGGAATGGTGTTCTTTGGGTCATAGGCAGCATTCCTCCTCCTCCAAATACGGCGAGTTGAGTTGATGCCAAAGAGCTCGATTTTGGTCTCATCTGACCTCAACACTTTCAACCAGTTCTCCTCTGCATCATTCAGATGTTCAGTGGCAAACTTCAGACGGGCCTGGGCATGTGCTTTCTTGAGCAGAGGAACCTTGCGGGCACTGCAGGATTTCAATCCTTGTCGGCGTAGTGTGTTACCAATTGTTTTCTTGGTGACTGTGGTCCCAGCTGCCTGGGGATCATTGACAAGATCCTCACGTGTAGTTTTGGAATGATTCCTCACTGTTTTCATGATCATTGACACTCCACGAGGTGAGATCATGCATGGTGCACCAAACCTAGAGAGACTGACAGTTGTTTTGTGTTTCTTCCATTTGTGAATGATTGCACCAACTGTTGTCACCTTCTCACCAAGCTGCTTGGCGATAGTTTGGTAGCCCAGTCCAGCCTTGTGTAGGTCTACAATCTTGTCCCTGACATCCTTGGACAGCTCTTTGGTCTTTGCCATGGTGGAGAGTTTGGAATCTGATTGTTTGATTGCTCCTGTGGACAGGTGTCTTTTACACAGGCAACAAAATGAGATTGGCAGCAGTGCCTTTAAGAGACTGCTTTTAATATCAGCTTGTTACCTGTATGAAAGACAAGTGGTAGCCAGAAATCCTGCTGAATGATAGGGGATCAAATACTTATTTCCCTCATGAACATGCAAATCAGTGCTGAATTTGTTAGACATGCATTTCTTTTGAATATTTTGTTGCTATTCTGTCTCTCACTGTTACAATACACCTACCATTCAATTTTTAGACTGATTATTTTTTTGTGAGTGGGCAAACATTCAAAATCAGCAGGGAATCAAATACTTATTTCCTTCACTGTACATATTGCAGCTCAGCTGCAAGGAAAGGACATTAAAATAATTTTAAATTTTCCTTTTGTACTCCTCCTTCCTTTGCTATTTCTGTTTGTTTTTGGTGTGGCGGTGGATAGCTGCCTTTGGTTTGAGTTACTCTCGGTGTTATACCAATGTTTTTGTCATTTATGTGCCATTGATAGCCGCTGCGTGGGTGCACCTTTTGATCTGTTGGTGTTGGAGCACTGTTTTCTTTATTTTTTTATGTACAATTGATGGCCCCTGCGTGGGCATGTCATGTTGCTCCTGTTTTTTTTAAATGGTTCTAAATTAATAAAAATCATTGAAATACAAAAATAATTTTTTAAATAATAAAACAACGTTGTGGGGGTCCCCCCTCCATTCATACCAAGCCCTTCGGGTCATACCAAGCCAAAATGTAAAAAAAAAAAATGGTGTGGGGGCCCCCCTAAGATCCATAGCAGATCCTTATCCGAGCATGCAGGTCAGGAAAGAAGGGGGGGCGGGACAAGCAAGGGCCCCTCACTCCTGAACCATACCAGGCCACATGCCCTCAACATGGGGGGGTGCTTTGGGGGGTCCCCACAAAGCACCTTTTCCCCGTATTAATGTGGAAAACGGCCTTTTCCCAACAACACTGGCTTGTGGTTGTGGGGGTCTGCGGGCAGGGGACTTATCGGTATATGGAAGCCCCCTTTAGCAAGGGGCCCCCAGATCCCGCCCCCCCCCATGTGAATGAGTATGGGGTCTTTCCTGAGTGAATTTGCAACGGATATTGGGGTCCCCATGTTTTCCAGATATGTTTGAGCCGTGTGCTGGCAAACAGCGGAGCCTGTTTTTGTTTTGCCAAACAATTGGGAATTGGCAGGCATGTATTTACATCAGGCCATGTATTTGCCTTTTTTTTGTTTTGTCGAATAAAGACAATTTTTTTTCCTAAAAACAATGTCATATCCTCTTGATTCTATTTCCTAGAATTTTAATATGCAATCTGGTTGGTGAAAAGTCAATGCAATTTCCTCAACATGTAGCTAAAATCTGTAATAGAAGAACCTACCGGAACAATGCATTCATTTAGAATGGGCCAGGACCATACAGTACATATTTGAGGTTTGCTATGAAGGAACATTCACCTTTGGATACCTGAGCTCATGTGATTTGGTTCCAAATATTTCTGGCCATTGCAACGTATTGACTAATGCAGCTCAGCATAGATCAGGCATAAAGGAAAGTGTACCTTGTCCATAGAATAGCCACTGGGAGGTCCTATCTGGGCATAATTGGGTACATTCCGGCAAATGAGAATTCAGAATGCTTTATAATACTAAGGGGTTAGTTCATGCTTGTTGTGTTCGATTCCTAGATACATTGAGGTACATAGCAGAGGTTCCAGGTATTCCATAGAAGACATTATTGTTCTTCCTAACTATACAGGTGGCACAAACACAAACATACACTAGTCATCTCTTCTACTCCCTCTTCACTTTCTAGTCCGTAGCCAAAGTCTTAATTGATTGATCAATATTCCTGGCACTGACAGAGCCCAGGAAATTGACCTTCATATTTTGGGCTTTTACAATAATCAAGGAGCTTACAATCTAAGGCCTCAGATTAATACATATACTAGGCCCAATTAACCTAACAGCATGTCTTGGGAGTGTTGGCAGAAACACACCCAAACATGCAAACTCCAGACAGGTGTTGCCATGAATGGGATTAGAACCCATGACCCAAGTGCTGCAAGCCATGAGTGCTAACCACTAAGCCACTGTAACAGAGTTTGAGCTGGAATGTACAATAGTAACATTATTAAAGAGAATGAAGATATATACAGTAATTAGATTGGGAAAGTAGAACTAGACATTAAAATTATTTTTGATATAAGTTTGAAAATGTTTGACATTCGAAAATAGGATGTATGACTCTGTAACATTCATTAGAAAATACATTAGTTGGGCGATCATTTTTGGAGAAAAGAAAAGGAAAGATAATTAATAGAGGCAACAATAATAGCAGAAACCCCCCCCCAACAAAAAAAAATAAAAAGCCATTAAAACAAGCACACCTGCGAGTTTTCTCATCTGGCAAAGAGATACACGCGAACGGGACAAAGCCCGCGCTTGTGCGCCACCTAGGCA